>NC_062280.1:110272468-110575498 GCF_902655055.1 Lutra lutra
CATGAAATAAAAACCCTTTATAGAGATGGGGAGCATCTCCATGTAGCCATGACTACTGCCTTGTTAAGTGATGCTAGTTAGAATTACATATCTGCATTTTCTCATTTGTGATAATGGAGTCACTGGCCCCAGTCTTCTTTTACACAGAGCTATAAGAAGACTAATTAGATATGTTCATAAAACTCATTTAGCTCCTTGGAGAAAGTTTTTATATAAATCCCAGGCATTATTATTCTAACAATATTGTGACTCAATGCAGATTAATTTTGAAGAATCACTCAGACAACTGTTTGTCAGCTAAATGGACAATAACAAAAGCAATTTGTTTGCTTATCTTTTATTCTTATCTTAACTCCTATCTTAATTATGCAACACTGCAGGAAAGGCAAAACATAGCCTTCTTACTGAATATTAAATATATGTGCTTGCTTGACTTCTAGCACCTGTTTGGATAACATGACTTCTCAAAAATTAAGTAGCTAAATTACTTGAGGTTGTTGGTTAAGATCAACAGCTTCTACCTTAAGGGAAAAAATGTTAATCTGAAAAATGCCTTCTGCCATCTTTCCTTCTATTCCTCTGTAAAAATCTTGCCCATCTCCAAAATCTTCTTCATCAAAGTCTTTTGTGTCTACCCCAGGCACTCTGAGTTTTCTTTCTTCTGAGTTCAAGTGCAATGGGTGACTTTCTTCAGATACTCCAGTGACAGTAATTTCTGTACAACAATGAAGAATTGGTCTAAAACACAATGGAAAGAGAACTTTTTGTTTAACTCCTTTTGTGTAGAGACATAGTCTGCCACCATGCTGTCTCTATTCACCATTAAAGAATGAAGGTAAGTGGACCCTGGAGCCCATAGTTGTTCTTCAAGTAAGTCTTTGCCTGTATAAATTATAAGAAACAATGATACTCATCTCTTTAAAGATCCTTGAAAAACTACAAGAGTATTTTATTATTTTGAGAATTATTTATTCTGAATATTGCTTTCTGAAGCCACTAATTGCCACACATATGCACATTTCTAGACTAGATATTGTTTATTTTGAATTCCATAGTCTGTGTGTGTGTGCTTTAAAATTTGTCTCTATAACCTGCTGGATTTCAAGACTCATAAGGCACAATTATTTTCTACACTACCCAATAGAAAATGACCATGAATGAATGAGTAAATATGATGTCTAAATACATTATTTTCTTACAGAATTACCTTCTAGTCTTAAAGACCTAAGTACCTTCTCAAAATTCACTTCTTCATGGATAACTCTTGTAATGACAGAGAAGAATAAACTTAAAAAGTAACACATAATTATTAGGGGAATACAAATAGTTTTGTAATTAATTGTTTATTTTTTTCTCATAGCAAATTTTATTTAACTATGTATGAAATTAAGGATCTCTGTATTTTAGAGCTTGGGAATTTCAGTTTTATAAATAGTTGGACTTTGATTTCCTTTTATATTTTTACCTGTGTTAATATTCTTTAGTATAATTTTTAATAGGCAATACATTCACAGTGTTCAAAATTAAAAAAAAATACATAAAAGGGTATTATTGAGTTAAAACTTTCCTTCCCACATCTCTGTATCCTAGTGGGTTTCTCTTCCCCACAGATTAAAACAAAAGAAAACAAAGCAGCCCCTTATTTTTCTTTATCTATTAATCTAATGATGGACATTTAGATTGTTTCCATATCTTGGCTATTGTGAATAACTTACAATAAGCATGGGGTGCTGATACCTTTTTGATATCCTGTTTTCATTTCCTTTCAATACACAGAAGTGGGGTTGGGGAATCATATAATAGTACCATTTTTAATTTTTTGAGGAAATTCCATACTGTTTTACATAGTGGTGGCACCAATTTATATTCCCTCCAACAGTATACAAGAATTCGCTTTTATTCACATCCTTGACAACACTTTATTTCTTGTCTTTTTGATAATAACCATTCTAATAGGTGTGAGGTGATATCTCATTATAGCTTTGATTTTCATAACCATTCTAATAGGTGTGAGGTGATATCTCATTATAGTTTTGATTTTCATTTCCCTGATGGTTAGTGATACTATTGAATACTTTTTCATGTGTCTGTTGGCCATTTGTATGTCTTCTTTGGAAAAAAAATGTCTATTCAGATCCTCCGTTCACTTTTTAATCAGATTTTAAAAAAATATTTATTTAATTTTTAAAGAGAGAGAAAGCATGCCTGTGAGCATGGGAAGTGGCAGAAGGAGGGGGAGAGGAAGTGGAAAGAATCTCAAGCAGACTCTCCACTAAGGACAGAGTCTTAAGCAGGGCTGAATCTCATGACCCTGAGATATGACCATAGCCAAAAATCAAGAGCTGGAGGCTTAACTGACTGAGTCACTTCGGATTTCCTCAGACTTTTTGTAATTGAATTCAATTGCATGGGTTCTTAATATATTTTATTTTATTTCTTCTTCTTACTTTTTTAATTACCATATAATATATTGTTTCAAGCGTACAGGTCTGTGATTCATCAGCCCTACACAATTCACAGTACTCACCATAGCACATACCATCCTCAGTGTCCATCACCCAGCCACCCCATTCCTCCCACCCCTCTCCACTCCAGCAAACCTCAGTTTGTTTCCTATGATTAAGAGTCTCATATGGTTTGTTGTTATCTCTGGTTTCATCTTGTTTCATTTTTCTCTCCCTTCCCCTATGGTCCTGTCTTGTTTCTCAAATTCCTCATATCAGTGAGATCATATGATAATTGTTTCTCTGATTAACTTATTTCACTTAGCAGAATACCTCGTAGTTCCATCCACATCAAATGGTAAGATTTCATTTTTTTGATGGCTCCATAGTATTCCACTGTGTATATACACCACTTCTTCTTTATCCATTCATCTGGGCCATACAAATGGTTTGCCTATTGTGGACATTTCTGCAATAGTTAGCTTATTGTGGACATTGCTGCAATAAACATTGGGGTACATGTGCCCCTTCAGTTCACTAAACTTGTATCTTTGGGGTAAATACCCAGTAGTGCAATTGCTACGTTTTAGGGTAGCTCTTTTTTCAATTTTCTGAGGAACCTTCATACTGTTTTCTATTTCTTTTTAAATATTTTATTTATTTATGTGAGAGAGAGAGAGAGAGAGAGAGAGAGAGAGAATGAGAGGCAGAGAGCATGAGAGGGGAGAAGGTCAGAGAGAGAAGCAGAACCTGATGTGGGACTTGATCCTGAACTGAAGGCAGTTGCTTAACCAACTGAGCCACCCAGGCACCCTCTATACTATTTTCCAGAGTGCCGGCATTTACTTGCCTTCCCACCAACAGTGTAGGAGGGTTCCCTTTTCTCTACATCCTCGCCAACACCTGTCATTTCCTGACTTGTTAATTTTAGCCGTTCTGACTAGTGTGAAATGGTGTCTAATTCAGGTTTTGATTTACATTTCTTTTTTTTTTAAGATTTTATTTATTTATTTGTCAGAGAGAGAGAGCGAGCGTGCAAGAGTGAGCACAAGCAGATAGTGTGGCAGGCAGAGGCAGAGGGAGAAGCAGGCTCCCTGCTGAGCAAGGAGCCCGATGTGGGACTCGATCCCAGGACGCCGGGATCATGACCTGAGCCAAAGGTAGAGGCTTTAACCCACCGAGCCACCCAGGTACCCCATTGTCAGCTTTATAAGTAAAGTATTTTATTATCAACCTAGTTGTGATACTTAATACCCTTGTTGGTTACACCAATTTCAATCATCCTCCTTTCCAATGACTACCAAGATCCTGAATTTGATTTTATTATTCCTAAGTATATGTATGTGTATCTTACCAAATATATAAATATGTTCATGTATATAATAATATATGAGAAAACTATGTGTTATATGTCTTGTTTTGCATGTTAATCTAAGTGGTTAGTTACTGTATGTATTTTTACCACTTGTTTTTTTCAACCAATAGATTTGTCAAATTCTCCATGTTAACATTTGTTACTCCAGTGTTTCTAGAATCACCAACTGATAGTGTTTCAGTGTACAAGTAAACCACAATTTATTCATTCTTCTGCTGATGAGCATATGGTTGTGTTACTGTGTATATATTATATACATGCATATATATATATATTTCTGTATACACACATACACAGAAAACACTTTCATGGAATTATATAAATCAATGGTATGTGACTCTTCATAAATATATGAGAAATTCTCTAGGATATATGTATTTAAGAGTAAAATTGCTAAGCAGTAGGACATATGTACACTATCAACTTCAATATGAAAAACTAAATTGCTATTCAAAGTAATTGTAACAGAAAACTCTCCGTAATTACATTAACAAGAGAATTATACAAACACTCTTATTGATATACATCCTCATCTAGAACTGGTGTCTGTTCTCCAACCCACCATTCAAAAACAGAACAAGAATGTGAATTGGTGGCTCACTAGTTTTAACTTGTTTTCTCTATCCTTTTATTTTCATAATTTTATTGTTACTTCGAATTTCATTTCTGTTAATTACCTTTTCACAATTTTTTTCTATTGGGCTGCTTTTCCTTATTTGTAGTTTTTAAATTAATTTTGGATAGAGATCCTTCATATAATACATTTGCTGCAAATAACTTCTTATAGTCTATGGCTTATCATGTCACTTTTAGAATTTTTGGTTGTACAGAAATTTATACATATTAACTAGATATATTTATCAAATTTTCTTCCATAGTTTGTGATTTTGATTAATTTGATTAGTTTTTCTCTGTAATAAGATAATAAATATATTTTCATAATTTTCCTCTATTTTTAATTTTTTTCCCAATTTGGGTTTTACTTAATCTTTAATTTATTTGTGTAGATTATCTGAAAGATTCAATTATGCTTTATCAAGCATAATTTTTGAATATTCCATCTTTTTTCTCAATCATTTACAAAACCATTTAAGTTGTTTAACAAATTTTCATAAATACATATGTCCATTTCTTGCCTATTATTTGTTTTCATTGGGTTATTAATCCCAGTATCAAAAGCATATTATTATAACTTTAGCTTGTTTCTTCACAAAATTCTGTAACTAATATTTTTTCACATCTTTATGATTCATAATTTACATACTATAAAATTCATCAATTTAAAATGTACCTTTTGAGATTTTTGGTATATTCACAGAGGTATACAACCATCACTACAATCTAAGTTTAGAACATTTTCAGCACCTCATTAAAAAACCCTGTAACAGTAACAGTCACATTCAATTCCTTGAAACCCAAAAGGCCATAGACAAACATTAATCTCACATTCAATTCCTTGAGATCCACAAGGCCAAAGACAAACACTTATCTACCTTCTGTATCAATAGACTTGCCTTTTATGGGTAATGTTAAGTGAAATCATACCATGTTTGGTCTTTGTGTCTGGTTATTTTACTTCATATAACGTTTTCAAGGTTCATCAATGTTGTAGCAGATTTTAATTCTTCATTATTTTTATTACTAAATAATATTTTATTATATGGATATATTATATATTGTTCAGCTATTCATCAGTTGATGGACATGTGGGTTATTTTTCACCTTTTTGGTTGTTCCACATAATACTGCTGCCTTGAATAATCTTGATTTTTTTATTTTTTACATACAATTTATAAATTCTTTGTAATGTTCTATAAAATATTCTGGAAGACATTGTAATTAAATCTAATTTTAATGTGAGGGTAATTAACATATCTACACTTTTGGATCTTTTATAAAAAATATATACACCCACACACATATACATATACACAATGTACACATTACTTATTCCTCTTCAATTAAGGTTATGCACAGATCTTATTAGATTTATTCCTAGGAGATTTTATTTCATTACCTTTACATATAGGACTCTTAAAAGGATATATTCTGAGTTGATAAAAATATTTAATTAATTTTTATGTATTGATCTTATATCAAGCAAAATTGCTGAATTGTATACTATATATTTGCCTTTAAAATACCTCTATTTATATATGGGAAATCATACTGTATTCAATTAATGACAGATTTATCTCTTTCTTTGACATTTTCTTCCTGTTATTTATTTGTTAGTCTTCTGGTCTGATCAGAGTTCCCATTTCTATACTGATAAAAGATATAAGAAGTAATGTATTTTTATCTTTGAATTTAAAGTTACAAATTCTGATGTTGTAACTACAACTTAATGTTGTAGGCATGATACGTGACATGCAGACAATCTCTATCATGTAAAAGAAATCTTTTACTATTCCTTTTCAGGTTTTTAAAACAAATGTGTTTTGTAATAGATCATATAATATTTTCTACATCTCTCCAGATTAATTTCCCACTTTAATTAATAAAGTGATAAAGAATATCAACAGACTTTATGTTATGAAATTATTGTATTCCTAGAAAGTTGACTTTGTCATATGATATTATTATTATACACTTACTGGATTTTGTTTGCTGAACAGTTTAGAAATGTTCACATCTATATTCATAAGTGAAAATAGCATGCAAATATAGTAGTTAGCTGTTTTTTATGAAGACTACAGTGACTCCAGAAGATTTTGGGAGAATTCTTTATCTTTTAGCTATCTTATAGCACTACGAGTCCAATAATATTGCCATTATCTGATATTTCAACTTCATTTATAAAATACTATGGACTTATTGGGGGGTAATTTTATTATCTTTAATGTCTATATGTCTTTTCATATCATTTATTCATACTGAGCATATTTCAGTGACTATATATTTTTTAAACATTGTCCCTTTTGGTAGTTTTCAAATGTATTGCTATATATTTTTTTTAAGATTTTATTTATTTATTTGACAGACAGAGATGACAAGCAGGCAGAGAGGCAGGCAGAGAGAGAGAGGGGAGAAGCAGGCTCCCTGCTGAGCAGAGAGCCCGATGCAGGGCTCAATCCCAGGACCCTGGGATCATGACCTGAGCTGAAGGCAGAGGCTTTAACCCACTGAGCCACCCAGGCGCCCCTGTATTGCTATATTTTTGAGATTAGGCATGTCTTGTTATTATTTTTAATACTTAGTATAGTTAAACATATGTCCCCTTTAATACATACCATTATTTGTGTGTGTTTGTGTGTATAATTTTTTTTTGTCTCTCACTATTATTTTTTAGCCATTATGTCAGAAGTTTGCTATTTTACTAGTCTTTTCAAAGAAATGTAGAAACTTAGGGCTTTGTTTATCATTTACATTTTATAATTATTTTGCTAAAGTTATTATACAAGAAAAATGAAGTAGAAGTTCCAGAAAATGTCCCTACTGAGCTAATGTAATAAAGCAAAAGCAACATTTGATCCCATGATAAACTTCATAAATTAGACCACTATCATTGATTTTAGTTGCAAGAGTACAGGTCTCCGTCAAAACATGGTCAGGATCCCTGGGTGGCTCAGTGGGTTAAAGCCTCTGCCTTTGGCTCAGGTCATGATCCCAGGGTCCTGGGATTGAGCCCCACATTGGCTTTCTGCTTGGCAGGGAGACTGCTTCCCCTGCACCTCTCTCTACCTGCCTCTCTGCCCAGTTGTGATCTCTGCCTGTCAAATAAATAAATAAAATCTTTAAAACAAACAAACAAACAACTATTGTCAGTTTGCTTTCATTACCCTCAAAAATCTATTGTTAGGAAACTAAACTTGTTACTATAACTTATAAGTTGTAACACCAGTAGCATGGAATGTACCTATACCAGGAACATATCAGTATACCATCTGGTCTTTGGTATAAAACTACTGATATGGTAAATACATTTTAATTCTGATATTCACTATCAAAGAGTATCAATAGCAGACTGCATTTAAGTGTGAAAGATGACAGCACACACTATTTGTCTTGTCCCAGGGCTATGTCCATTGTCTTCCTCTCAGTCACAATATTGTCCACAAGTATAAAACAAACAACTGATTATCAAGGCTATCAAAAAGACTAATAAAGATAATTAAATCAATATTAGTCATAAAAATTCAAATTAAAACTATAATTTAAAAGACAGCCTAAAAATGAAATAGACCAGAAAGGAGCAGAGACAATATACAGTAATAGTCACCTGACAGGCAATACGATGTCACTAAATTCATATCTTTCAATAGTTACCCTGAATGTAAATGGGCTAACTGCCCCAATTAAAAGATACAGTGTATCAAAATGGATTAAAAAAACAAGACTCATTAATATGCTATCTGCAAGAGACTAATTTTAGACCCAAAGATACCTCTGGATTGAAAATGAAGGGATGAAAAACATTTACCATGCTAAGGGACATCATAAGAAAGCTGGGTGGAAATCTTTATATCAGACAAATTAGATTTTAAACCAAAGAGTATAAAAGATGAGGAAAGACACTATATCATACTTGAAGGGTCTATCCAACAAGAAGATCTAACAATTTTAAATATATATGCCCCTAACTTGGGAACAACCAATTATATAAGCCAATTAATAAACAAATTGACAATAATACAGTAATAGTAGGGGACTTTAACACCCCCTTACTGAAATGGATAGATCATCTAAGCAAAAGATCAACAAGAAAATAAAGGGTTTGAATGACACGCCAGACCAGATGGACTTCACAGATATATTCACAACATTCCAACCCAAAGCAACAGAATACACATTCTCCTCTAGTGCACATGAAATGTTCTCCAGAATAGATCACATACTGGGTCAAATATCAGGTCTCAACTGATACATAACCCTGCATATTTTCAGACCATAATGCTTTGAAACTAGAACTCAATAACAAGACGACAGTTGGAAAGAACTCAAATACATGGAGGCTAAAGAGCATCTATAAAAGAATGAATGGGTCAACCAGGAAACTAAGGAAAATTTTTAAAAATTCATGGAAACAAATTAAAATGAAAACACAACTATTCAAATCACTGGGATACAGCAAAAGCTATCCTAAGAGGAAAGTATATAGAAATAAAAGCCTTTCTCAAGAAACAAGAAAGTTCTCAAATACCTCAAATACCTCAAAAACTTAAACTTACACCTTTAGGAGCTGGAGAAAGATCAAATAAAGCCTAAACCCAGGAGAAGAAATAAAGATCAGAGCAGAAATCAATGAAATAAAAACTAAAACAAACCATTAAAAACCAACCAACCAAACAACAATAAAAACAAAAACACAAAACACAAACAACAACAACAACAACAAAAACAACAACACAAAAACATATAAAAACAAAAAGATCAATTAAAGTAGGAGCTAGTTCTTTGAAAGATTTAATAAGGTTGATAAGCCCCTGGCTAGGGTTATTAAAAACAAAAGAGAAAGGACCCAAATAAATAAAATCATGAATGAAAGAGGAGCGATCACAACCAATGCCAAAGAAATACAAACAATTTTGAGAAAATATTGGGAACAACTATATGCCAACAAATTAGACAATCTGGAAGAAATGGGTGCATTCTGAGAGACCTATAAGCTACCAAAACAGAACCAGGAAGAAATAGAAGACCTGAAGAAACACATAACTAGTAAGGATATTGAAGTAGTAATTTAAAATCTCCCAACAAACAAGAACCCAGGGCCAGACAGCTCCCCAGGGGAATTCTACCAAACATTTAAAGAAGTAGTAATACCTATTCTGCTGAAACTGTTCCAAAAAATAGAAATGGAAGGAAAACTTTCAAACTCATTTTATAAGGCCAGCATTACCTTGATCCCACAACCAGACAAAGACCCCATCAAAAAGAAGAATTACAGACCAATATCCCTGATAAACATGGGTGCAAAAATTCTCACCAAAATACTAGCAAATAGGGTCCAACAGTACATTGAAAGGATTATTCACTACAACCAAGTGGGATTTATTCCTGGGCTGCAAGGCTGGTTCAACATCCACTAATCAATCAAATTGATTCAATATATTAACAAAATAAAGGGCAAGTACCATATGATACTCTCAATAGATGCAGAAATAGCATTTGACAAAGTACAGCATCCTTTCTTGACCAAAACTCTTCAAAGTGTAGGGATAGAGGGTATAAATCTCAATATCCTCAAAGCCATTTATGAAAAACCCACAGCGAATATCATTCTCAATGGGGAAAAAGTGAAAGCTTTTCCCCTAAGGTCAGGAAAACAACAGGGATGTCCACTATTACCACTGCTGCTCAACATAGTACTAGAAGTCCCAGCTTCAGCAATCAGACAACAAAAAGAAATAAAAGGCATCTGAATTGGCATTGAGGAAGTCAAACTCTCACTCTTTGCAGATGATATGATACTTTATGTGGAAAACTGAAAAGACCCCACCCCAAAACTGCTAGAACTCATACAGGAATTCAGTAATGTGTCAGGATAGAAAATCAATGCACAGAAATCTGTTGTGTTTGTATGCACCAATAACAACACAGAAGAAGGAGAAATTAAGGAGTGGATCCCATTTACAATTGCACCCCAAACCATAAGATACCTAGGAGTAAATCTAACCAAAATGGCAAAGAATCTGTACTCAGAAAACTATGAATACTTATGAAAGAAATTGAGGAAGACACAAAGAAATGGAAAAAAAAAATTCCACACTCAGGTTTTGGAAGAACAAATATTGTGAAAATGTCTAAGCTACCTAGAGCAATCTATACAATTAAAGCAATTCCTATCAAAATACCATCAACTTTTTTTGAAAGAAATTTTGACAAATAGTCCTGAAATTTGTATGGAACCAGAAAAGGCCCCCAAAAGCCAGAGGAATATTGAAAAAGAAAACCAAAGCTGGTGGCATCACAGTTCTGGACTTCAAGCTCTATTATAAAGCTGTAATCATCAAGACAGTTTGGTACTGACACAAAAACAGACACATAGATCAATGGAACAGAATAGGGAGCCCAGAAATGGACCCTCAACTCTATGGTCAACTAATCATCAACAAAGCAGAAAAGAATGTCCAGTGGAAAAATGACAGTCTCCTCAACAAATGGTGTTGGGGAAGTTGGAAACTGGGTCATTTCCTTAGACCACACCCAAAAATAGACTCAAAGTGGATGAAAGACTTCAATGAGAGCCAGGAATCCCTCAAAATCCTTGAGGAGAACACAGGGAGAAACCTCTTTGAACTCAGCCACAACTTCTTCCTAGAAACATCTCCAAAGGCAAGGGAAGCAAGGGCAAAAATGAACTATTGGGACTTGATGAAGACAAAAAGCTTTTGCACAGCAAAGGAAACAGTCAACAAAATCAAAAGACAATGGACAGAATGGAGAAGATATTTGCAAATGACATATCAGATAAAGGGTTAGTATCCCAAATCTATAAAGAACTTATTAAACTCAATGCCCAAAGAAAAAAATAATCCAATCAAGAAATGGACAGAAGGCATGAACAGACACTTCTTCAAAGAAGACACACAAGGGGCGCCTGGGTGGCTCTGTGGGTTAAAGCCTCTACCTTAGCTTGGGTCATGATCCCAGGGTCCTGTGATCGAGCCCCGCATCAGGCTGTCTGTTCGGCAGGGAGCCTGCTTTCCCCTCTCTCTCTGTGCCTGCCTCTCTGCCTACTTGTGATCTCTGTCTGTCAAATAAATAAATAAAATCTTAAAAAAAAGAAGAAGAAGAAGAAGACACACAAATGGCCAACAGACACATGAAAATTTCTTCAACCTCAATGGGCATCAAGAAATGTAAATCAAAACCTGAATTAGACACCATTTCACACTAGTCAGAACGGCTAAAATTAACAAGTCAGGAAATGACAGGTGTTGGCGAGGATGTAGAGAAAAGGGAACCCTCCTACACTGTTGGTGGGAAGGCAAGCAAATGCAGGCACTCTGGAAAATAGTATAGAGGGTGCCTGGGTGGCTCAGTTGGTTAGGCAACTGCCTTCAGTTCAGGATCAAGTCCCACATCAGGTTCTGCTTCTCTCTCTGACCTTCTCCCCTCTCATGCTCTCTGCCTCTCATTCTCTCTCTCTCTCTCTCACATAAATAAATAAAATATTTAAAAAGAAATAGAAAACAGTATGAAGGTTCCTCAGAAAATTGAAAATAGAGCTACCCTACAACCTAGCAATTGCACTATTGAGTATTTACCCCAAAGATACAAGTTCAGTGAGCTGAAGGGACACATGTACCCCAATGTTTATTGCAACAATGTCCACAATAGGCAAACTATTTGTATGGCCCAGATGTCCATCAACAGATGAATGGATAAAGAAGAAGTGGTGTATATACACAGTGGAATATTATGCAGCCATCAAAAAATGAAATCTTACCATTTGCAACGATGTGGATGGAAATAGAGGGTATTCTGCTAAGTGAAATGAGTTAATCAGAGAAAGACAATTATCATACCATCTCACTAATATGAGGAATTTGAGAAACAAGATCATAGGGGAAGGGAGGGAAAAATGAAACCAGAGAGGGACACAAATCATAAGAGACTCTAAATCATAGGAAACAAACTAAGGTTTGCTGGTGTGGAGAGGGTTGGGAGTGATGGGGTGGCTGGGTGATGGACATTGGGGACTGTATGTGTTATGGAGTGTTCTGTGAATTGTGTAATACTGATGAATCACAGACCTGTACACCTAAAACAAATAAAACATTATATGTTAATAAAAAGAAGTTAAAAAATCATAAAAATATAATTTAATACCATTTTTAGTCCATCAAATTGATAAAAGCTTAGATAGATTATGGAGCTGCTGATAATATTTTTACTCTTATTCATTGCCTGTGGAATTAACAATTGCCACAATGTTTTAAGGATTATTTCCCAGTACCCAAATTGATAATAATTATCAATAATTGTCAATAATAATTATCAATAGTAATAACAACAATAACAATAATAGTATGCTTTGACATGAGAATCATAGGTGTATGGATTAATTTTAAATAAATAAAAGGCCACATGAAATATATATGAATATACATATAGTTATTTTTTTTAAAGATTTTATTTATTTATTTGAGAGGCAGGGAGGCAGGCAGAGAGAGAGGAGGAAGCAGGCTCCCTGCCGAGCAGAGAGCCCGATGTGGGGCTCGATCCCAGGATCCTGGGATCATGACCTGAGCGGAAGGCAGAGGCTTTAACCCGCTGAGCCACCCAGGCGCCCCTACAGTTATTTTTTTTTTAAATACTTATTTATTTGACAGAGAGAGAGATAGCAAAAGCAGGAATACAAGCAGGGGCAGTGGGAGAGGGAGAAGCAGGCTTCCCACTGAGCAGGGAATCCAATGTGAGGCTCAATCCAAGGACCTTGGGATCATGACCTGACCCTAAGGCAGATGCTTAATGACTGAGTCACCCTGGCACCCCTACAGTTTTTTGTTTGTTTTTTGTTTGTTTGTTTGTTTGTTTTTTAGATTTTATTTATTTATTTGACAGACAGAGATCACAAGCAGGCAGAGAAGTAGGTGGGGGGGGGGGGAAGCAGGCTCCCTGCCGAGCAGAGAGCCCAATGCGGGGCTTGATCCCAGGACCCTGAGATCATGACCTGAGCCGAAGGCAGAGGCTTTAACCCATTAAGCCACCGAGGTGCCCCTGTTTTTTTAATTGCAAAATTGTTTGAGTGACAAAAACAAACAAAAATCTAAAAAATCTGAATATCCAACTATCTGATCTCTTATATAATAAAGTTAAGATACATCTGTAGTTATCACCTTATATAACTTCCCCTGTTGTATCACTAAGTAGAACAATTAGGCAATGGTAGTATTTAGCAATACAACCCTGTGTTAGAAAATAAAAACAGCATAAGGTTAGATGAAAGTTAGTAGATACACAAATTGTTCATTGTTAGTTTGAAGAAAGGTAAGATTATTGATTTTTTTTCTCTGACTGTGTTTAAAATTTCTATAATAAGCTTGATTTATTTTATTTAAAAATAATTTATTAAAAAATGGATGTGCAAACTTATGTTATGCACAATGTGCATTCAAATTGGATGCAAACTAAGTCCAGATCTCTTACCTCCTAGTTTACTGTATTTTCCCAGATACTCACTTTTTCCATCCTATTGTTGTATATAATTAAATACTAAGAAATTTCCACTTCAAAAAGAATGATTCATGTATCAATTTTTTAATAACTCATAGTCTGGGGATAGTGCTTGTTTGTCAGGGAATAATTTATGCATCCATCAAGGAAAGAATTCATTTATCTGTGAACTATGTAGAACAAAATTTGGAAAATATGAATAGACAAGAATAACCTCTAAGGATGCTGGAAAAACTCTGTTATAGTTCAGATTATCAACCTTGTGTATTTCATTCCTAAGACAATCCTTGAACTGCTTCATAGAAACTGAGTATTTATGATTGCTCAATAGAATTAATAACTTGTATTAGATTTATGAAGAATGATGGCTATTAAGACAGAGCAGTAATGTCTATTTATAAAGAAAAACTCACCTTGAATGAAGCAAGGAAGACTGAAAATGAAACTGGTGAAACAAGAGCTGAAGAGTCAACTAAAGAAGTAATAACCCTATGAAGGTTCAGATGTAGAAACATGGGCAAAGGTTAAGAGGAAATTTAAGATGCATCTCTAGTTTCTGCCCTCAACCCCAGGTTATAGTATTCCTCCAGTTAGCATGGAAAAATGGAAGAGAATGGGATGGTTCAATGAATGGGGTCATTACCCACACACAATCTTTGCAACCTGGAATAATCAAATGGCAAACAAAATAGAAGGTACACACACTGAGAGTATTTCCCTGGTGCTCCCTAGAAGGTAATGACTTGTGTGAATGGAGCTGCAACAAAATGAAAGTCAGTTCATGGCTACTGAGGGAAGACATACAAATACAGGAAATTTTAAAAATACTTTTTAAAAGTAAAATAAAAAAATAAAAGTGTCATGCTTAGACATTTTTAGTAAAGTAACCCTGAAAGTGAGTTACAAATATATTCATAGAAATTTATGAAAAATATAAATATATATATAATAATGTAAAAAGATGATTTTTTAAGAATGAAGAATGCTTACAATCAGAAATCAGTGTCATATACTATGCTAATAGACAGAAAAAACAAGACTCCAACATCATCTCACAGTTCAGAAAAGTATTTTGCTAAAGTAAAAAATCACTCAGGATGAAAATTTTTAGGAGATAATGAATAAATATTATCTTCTTAATTTGATCAATTATATCTCAAAAATTTATAGCGATCATCATAGTTCACAATGAGACTTTAAAATAATTTCCCATAGGATCAGGAACATGACTAGAGTCATGACTATCATGACTTCTATTAAACATTGTTCAAAGGGAACTGACTAATGGGATGGAAAGGAATGAAATTAAGGAACAAACAGAGGGAGAGAGAGATGAGGGGAGAAAGAGATAGAGAGGGAAGAGAAAGGTGTACTGGGTTTCTGTTGGAAGTCCAGCAAACAGAGATTACTATCATTCTCTTGATAGTAGTCCAGGGGTCAATTATCCCTGTGCCACCATGTTCAGGAGTAGAATTCTAAATTTTAAACTGGGTTTCCATATTATTATGAAAGTGTGCTATTGGAAGTTGGAGATAGAATATATTTTCCTTAACATTTTATTTAATAACAATTTAATTTATAACTCTTAAATATTTAGACATAGGATATGTCACCCTTCATTTACACAATTGTCATAAGGCCCACTATTGTTTGTATTGAGCACTTTGCACATTTTTTAACACCGCTAAATAAAAAAGAATAGAAAAAAAAAGACTAACAGTTATCTGTAATAAATTATTCGCAATCCATAGGACAGATGAAATGGTGTATGTAAAAGTACATATATTCATTACACAAATAGTTTGTAAAATTGTGAGAAAAAGAGAGATACACATAGAAAAAATGGCAGAGTTTGGGAGCAGACAAGGCATAAGAGAAAAAAATCCAAATTACCAGCACCCAATTAGCCCTGGCAAGGAGTCAGAGAGATGGTTGCTTTTATATGTATTGCATATAGTGGAATGGTAGATTTCTACAGTAATTTTTGGAAAGAAATCTGTCAATATATATTAAAATTTAAGTACACATAACTTTTGAGCTAGTAATCTTACTTGTGTGGATTTCTTTTTAGAACATTTAGAAGTGAAGGCATGGTAAGTACAGGTTTATGTACAAACATGTCCAGTACAGTATTATTTGCAGTGACAAAAATGAATGAACAAAAAAACAAAAACAAAAACAAAAAACCTTGGAAACAATCTCGAATAACTGTTATTAGGAGAACAAATTTCGTGAATCCATATTATGAAATACAAGATAGCATTATTTCAAAGGACATGTCAAATCTTCCTTAATTAACATGAGGAAAGCTTGAATAAGAAAATCAAGGAATGAAGGAATGCACCAATGCATATTCTCTTTCTTGTGTACTCATGTTGTCATGTATCTGCAAGCACAGAAAAATGTGTGCAGATATATGAACAAGGTTGTTAATTATCTTAGAGGTGGCATGAGAGAATGGAGGCCCCATATTGTTAGTAAAAATCTAAACTGGTACATTTCTTTTAGAGAATATTTTAAGAAAACATTCTTAGAGCAATAAATATGTACATACAACCTAACTCTATATCTGAGAATTTATCCTAAATAAATAAATAAATAAATACATAAATAGTTTATGCACATAAAATATGTTTATTGCAAGATGAGATCCAATAACAAATTAAAAATACTAGAAGAAGGATTAACAATATACTGTCATGTAGGAAGGATAAGTACACTACTCTCGTGTTATTACCCTATGATCCTATCAAAACAATATACATATATAATGATATAAGACTATGACGTGATATTTAAAAAATAATCAAGTTAAAATAAGGCCTCAAATCAAGAATACCATGGAATTATGTAAAGATATGATTAAAATAAACATCAATTTGTAAAACTATGATTAATGATTAGAAAAATTTATTAAGGAAGGCATTTCTTTCCATTGTGACTTTGACTAAATGAATATTATAGAATAAAAAATTGAATTAAAACACTCAATAGACTTTTTTGATTGCCTGTTTGGTATCACATATTTTATTGAAATACAGTGGTGAAAATGGCATATATAGGCTCTGTCCTTGTAGGGCTTATATAGACAGAAAGTCTGGAGTCACACAAATAATTATATGTATAACTAAAAACTTGAAATTGGAATAAATGTTATTGAAGGAAAGCATAGAGTCTTTGAAAGTGATGCCATAGGTCTGGATCACCTTCCAGAGGCAGTGACAAAATCTGAAGGACCAGGCAGGTTGTCCAGGTGCTGGGCCAGAGCTCAGGGGGAGATAACATGAATATAATAACACATTCCAGGCAGATTAGGCAAAGGCTCTAAAGACAGAGACACAGAAACAGAGAAAGAAAGAGACAGGGGAGAGGGAGAAAGACAGAATATGATGGTAACATTGTAGCTGTGTCACCCAAAAAACCCACAATATGTTGTATCTTTTTGTTTAAGAGAGTAAAGAATATTATATTATATCTCATTTTGGAGACATTTTTCTCTAGTTTGGTAGCAGTTTCTCAGCCAAATCAGGAAGATATGGTAAAATTCATTGGTTGTAGTTTAGATCCTGTTTTGCTCTATGATCTTGACTAGGTTAGTTCTGTATGACATTATATACCCATCATATCATACCATATATATGTTTATGAGAATAGATGTACAGAGTTCATTTAGTTCAGAAGTGGATACAGGAACTGGGAACATACATGTGTACACAATGTACATGCTTCATTTTGAAAAAGAAAACCCAAACATTTCCAGCTGTTTATTTCTTCCTTAAGCGAATGCTCCCCAAGGTAGAGGCAACTACCTTCCTGTACTAATAATCAGACAACCAGTGGGAGAAATATAGTGTTAAAGGTACATTGGACCACCATCAGTTCCTACTCTGAGTTGGCTCTTCCCATAAGATAAGAACTGCAAATAGCCCACTCAATTCTGCATTATTTAGGTAATTATTTCATCCCAGCAGTCACCATTAGCTGCATTTGGGGAATGAATCAGAAGTAGTGTGAACTACTTTGGAATTCCCAGAAGCTGCTTTGGAAATCAAGGAGGATTGCATTGCATCATTCTGCCAATGAAGGTAGACACTTGGAAGCTTAAATAAAAGTTTAAAAGCAGGATTCCCTTACAGTCTTCATGAAGTGTCAAAATGCTGGAAAAATAGCATTCCAATAACAGTTTTTAGTTTGTTTTAATTCTTGTGTAGAGAAATGAAGTGCAGGGTATAGAAAAGATTAGAAGACTTACAAGTCTCTCTTACCAGCCAAGTTTCAAAATTGCTAAGAGCCTCTATATTTTTCTTTAGAAAGTGGAGGTAATATTACCTTATAAGGTTATAGAGGTCAATGGCAATCCCCTGTACATATTCCTCAGGCCTGCTTTCAGCTGATTCACAGTTTCTGAACATGCCCTTAGCTTCCTCAGTGTCTCTGGGTAGTATTCTTTGGCCTGGGGATTATGCTTGACCTACATATATAGTACGGTAGTCATATAGGAGAGTTCACTCCCGAGGAGCAAACCTCAACTGATGAGGAATGGAAGTTGGTAAACACAGTGAATAAGTACATGACCCTTGTAAGTGCCTATTTAGCCAAAGCGATTCTATCCAGTTAAACAGTGATTTTGTTGTTTATTCAGTAAAACTTAAACTGTGCCTGCCCCTCTTCCCCCCAGGGGACTTACTTAAAAACAAGTCTTGTAAACCAGTCCCAGGTAACAGAGCCCAAATACAAGGGTGGGTCAGGCCAGGTGGAGGTATCCAATCAGTGGGGGCACATACTGTCTCCCTAGCTACCAAGGAGTATGAGCCCTGCCCTTTGGGCGCCATTTGGGTGCCAATTCTGACCAAGGTGATAGGCTAGTTCAAGTATCTACTATAGGGTAAATTGTAATTCAATTGATTCAATTGGTCACTTATGTGTGACCTAGCATGACTGTGTAGCTTTCTCTGTGTGTTATAATCTCATTGGCCACCTGTGTGTGGCCAGGCCCAACCACATGGCCTTTGCCCTTAAAAGCTAGTCTGTAAAGCAGAAAGAGGTTGCCTCTTTGCAAGAGACGGCCCCGGCCAGTCAGTTTGACTCTCGATGCTTGGTGCAAAATAAAGCTTTGCTTGTTCTTCACTTTGTATCAGTCTCGCTCCTTTGATTACAGACCCAACAACCCTCCTTGTTCTTTATTGGACAAATTAAAGGTGAAGGGCACAGTTTCTCAGAGGTCCCTGATGAATCCACTCCTCATTGACAATAGTGGCAAATTATTGGCTTTTATCTCCTAGGGAGGTAGGAGATCTCCCCACGTCCTCATAATGGTTTCTGGGATCATTTCTCAAATGTAGTATTTGTACCCACAACCTTATACAGAGTGTTTTCAGGGGGAAACTCAAACTAAGACAATTTCTTTTGAAATTAAATATTATATATGTGGGAAATGAAATTTTGCTCTATTTGGTAAACACAGAGGCCATGTAACTGTTTTTTTAAAGATTTTATTTATTTATTTTGACACAGTGAGAGAGGGAACACAAACAGGGGGAGTGGGAGAAGGAGAAGCAGACTCCCCACAGAGTGGGGAGCCTGATGCAGGGCCTGATCCCACGACCCTGGGATCATGACCTGAGCCTAAGGTAGTCTTTTAACGACTGAACCATTCAGGTGTCCAATGTAACTGTTCTTAACATCAGATGTTCTTGAAACTCAGAGCGTTTAGCAATAAACAAAGAAAGGAAACTGTCATATGAACCTCAAATATCCTATAGTACTTCTTCTATAGTAATAGATCCTTTAAATGTTGCTGGAAACATAACTGCCAAGAATAGGTACTACATTTCCCAACTTTACCTCAGTGGTGTGTGTCATACAATTACCAAGATACGTGGGCCTTGCTAAATGTAAGAAAGACAATCCCTTCAATAAATGGTGTTGGGAAAATTGGACAGCCACATGTGGAAGTATGAAAGTGGACCACTTTCTTACACTATACACAAAAATAAGCTCAAAATGGATGTAGCTTCTTGTATTGAATGGAAAGAGTCCTGCCTTCCCTTTTTCTCTTCCCTTCTCTCAGAGGAATTTGGAAGCAATGGGGATTTTCTCTTGATCAGGCAGATAAGAGAATCGTTGTAGGGATGTTGAAGCAACAGGACAGTAAGAGCCTGGCTCATCAACACAGTGAAACTAGCACACTAGCTTAATTTTTAAGTCTCTGCTGTTTTGAGTCTCAGTCACAACAGCTTACCCCATAATTTAGTGAACACTCATCAAAACCTTGATTGCAGATATTTAGTATGCTCAACATCTATGAGAATCCTTAACATATTGAATAGGTGGGAGAAATGCACATATAAAACAAAAAAGTATAGCAATGCATGTCTTTATGGATTTCTCTTATAAAATACAAAATATTTTGTGGGCATTTGCTCTGTTTTCCTATAACACAATGGCTCACCTGGAGATTAGAAAGTTTCAAACAAAGTTGTGATTGCAGGCCCAGTTTTGATTGGTTTTCCTTAATGTTTATATTATAAACTGTATATTTGCAAAGTTAAAGTATTTAGTCTTTAATTAAGCTCCATTTCTGACATATGAACAGTATTATGGGCCTTCTGAATTCAAAAATATAAAAAATAAATAAATAAATAAACAAAAACAAAACCCTAGGTTCTATGTAAAATATTTTTTAAAGGATTTGAGGTAAGGGAAATCTCTATAGACAAAACAAACAGATCAGAACAAATTATGAAAACATGACATTGGAAAAATGAGCCTTGATGCAAACTACAAGATGCAGAGAAACACTAAGGCCAAATGTTTGTGTCAGCACTGTGATCTGGTAAGTAAGCATTGGGCCAGAGATAAGGGGATTAAGGCTAGAAGCCTGAGGCCCAAGGAAAGAGATCACAGTGACCTCAGGTCAGTTTCATTTACTGATTTCCTTGTGCCCCACAGAGTTTAGACTCACTTATTTAGCTACTCAGGATTCCTGCAGATTAATATTGAAGAAATATGAGATGGAAAATGGAATAATCAGATCTAAAGGAAATAAACCACCACGAATACGAGTCAGCAGTAAAAACTAAAGTCAGTGTCATAGAATCCAAAAGTCTTCAGATATTGGGGTTATTAGACACATTTTAAAAACTGGTTTATGACATTAACTTGGTGATAAGCAACGGTTGCTTTAAATAGTAATGCAGATTTAACAAAATAAAAGGAAAACATACACAATCCAAAATACAATGAATGGGCTAAATAGAAAATTAAACATGGCTTAATAACAAATAAAACACATAAGCAGAAATCCTAAAACTATTGATCCTTGGTAGCTGATACTTTTTTAAAAAGATTTTATTTACTTATTGACACAGAGAGAGAGATCACTAGTAGGCAGAGAGGCAGGCAGAGCAAGAGAGGGGTAAGCAGGCTCCCCGATAAGCAGAGACCCCAATGTGGGGCTCGATCCCAGGACCCTGGGACCAGGAGAGTCTTAGCCCACTGAGTCACCTAGGCGCCCCTAGCTGATACATTTCTTAACACAGAAAAGTTGAAATAATTTACAGACCAATTATTAAAACTTCAACAAGTTAACTATATATAATAATAAACAATAATCTGTATTTCTATTTACCAGTAATTAAGATTTGGGAAAGATGATTTTTAAGATATTATTTACAATAGCAACAAAACTATGCAGTAATGAGGAATAAACTTAAGCAGATATGTACCAAAGAAACAGATAATTGTATTACTTTATTGAACAACAAATGATAATAAAGAAACATTAAATAACTCAGAAAACATATTGCATCCTTTGATAAAATGATCTAATTCATCAATATGTCCACTCTCTTCAAATTTATCCATACATTTTCATACTTCTAAATTAACACTGTATCATTTTTGCAAGTGAATTGACAAACTGATTCTAAAATTTGTGGGGTGGACCAAAGTCCAAGAATAAGGTGTTAGAGCCCACCTACTATATATTAAGACATACAAGGTTGTATTAAGATAATATAGACACAGGGATTGGCAAATGGAACAGAAAGAGAAATCAGACTTAGACCTATAAATGATAAGGAAACATCAAGTGATGGAGAAGCCTGGGTAGACTAGTAAGGAAAAGAATGGCTATTCAATAAATGGTCTAGTTATCCACATGGAAAAATTAACTGGATCACAGTCTTATACTAATTCTGGTGCATTAAGATTTAAAATTTAAACACCAGACTTTGACATTTTTAAAGTCAGTATAGGAAACTATCTTTGCTGAGTAAAGAAATGTATTTTAAACAAGACATAGAAACCCTGGACACAAACAGAAAGATTGAGATTTAGGGTAGCAGTTAGATAAATCACCATAAGGCAATTAAAAATGGAAGCACTGAATTGGCAAAATACATCTACAATGATGTTCTTTTTGTCTCTGACATTTGAATAACTCAATACAAAATATGCAAATAATCCAATTAAAAAATAAGTAAAACGTTAGCAAGTATTTCACAGAGGGGGAAATGTGAAGGGCTCACAGACAGAAGAAGTATGCTTATCTTGACTAATAATCAGAGAAATTGAATTAAGATCACAATTAGATATAATTTAATATCCACCAGATTGCTAACAATGATAAAGTCTAGCAACACCAAGTACAGAAAAGGATGCCTGTTAAAAATAATTTACAGGGGAAGAGTCAAGATGGCGGAGAAGTAGCAGGCTGAGACTACATAAGGTAGCAGGAGATCAGCTAGATAGCTTATCTAAACATTGCAAACACCTACAAATCCAACAGGAGATCAAAGAGAAGAACAACAGCAATACTAGAAACAGAAAATCAACCACTTTCTGAAAGGTAGGACTGGCGGAGAAGTGAATCCAAAGTGATGGGAAGATAGATCGTGGGGGGAGGGGCCAGCACCCGGCAAGTGGCAGAGCAATGGAGCACAAAATCAGGACTTTTAAAAGTCTGTTCCACTGAGGGACTTCGCTCCAGAGGCTAAAGCAGGGTGAAGCCCACACGGGGTCAGCATGGTCCCAGGTCCCTCAGGGTCACAGAAGGATCGGGGGTGTCTGAGTGTCACAGAGCTTGCAGGTATTAGAACGGGGAATCCAGCTACAGAGACAGAGCCAAGGAGTGAGCTCTCAGCTCGGGGTTACCTTGAACCGGTCGCAGGCTGGGTGAGCTTGGAGCGTGGCCAGAGGCCAGGGACACAGGAGTGATTGGGTGCTATTCTCTAAGGGCGCACTGAGGAGTGGAGGCCCGAGCTCTCGGCTCCTCCGGGCCATAGACTGGGAGGCCGCCATCTTCATTCCCATCCTCCAGAACTCTATGGAAAGTGTTCACGGAAGAAAAGCTCCAGAAAGCGAACCCGAGCAGATTACTCAGCTCGGCCCTTGGTAGGGCGGTGCAATTCTGCCTGGGGCAAAGACACTTGAGAATCACTACAACAGGCCCCTCCCCCAGAAGATCAACAAGAAATTCAGCCAGACCAAGTTCACCTACCAAGGAGTGCAGGTTCAATACCAAGGAGAGCACCAGAATTCCAGAGAGGAAAAAACAAAGCACGGAACTCATGGCTTTCTCCCCATGATTCTTTAGTCTTGAGGTTAATTTATTTTTTTTTCAATTTTTTTTCTTCTTTTGCTAAATTTTTTTAACTTTTACCCTGTTCTTTTTCAACGTTTTTTAACTAGTTCATCTAATATATATATTTTTCCTTTTTTATATTTTTTATTTGTTTTCTTTTTTTAATTGTTTCTTTTTTTTCTCTGAACTTCTTTTTATCCCCTTTCTCCCTGCCACGATTTGGGGTCTCTTCTGAATTGGTTAAAGCGTATTTTCCTGGGGTTTTGGCCACCCTTTTAGTATTTTACTTCCTCCTTCATATACACTTATCTGGACAAAATCACAAGGTGCAAAAATTCACCAGAAAAAAAAGAACAAGAGGCAGTACCAAAGGCTAGGGACCTAATCAATACAGACATTGGTAATATGTCAGATCTAGAGTTCAGAATGATGATTCTCAAGGTTCTAGCCGGGCTCGAAAAAGGCATGGAAGATATTAAAGCAACCCTCTCAGGAGATATAAAAGCCCTTTCTGGAGAAATAAAAGAACTAAAATCTAACCAAGTGGAAATCAAAAAAGCTATTAATGAGGTGCAATCAAAAATGGAGGCTCTCACTGCTAGGATAAATGAGGCAGACGAAAGAATTAGTGATATAGAAGACCAAATGACAGAAAATAAAGAAGCTGATCAAAAGAGGGACAAACAGCTACTGGACCACGAGGGCAGAATTCGAGAGATAAGTGACACCATAAGACATAACAACATTAGAATAATTGAGATTCCAGAAGAAGAAGAAAGAGAGAGGGGAGCAGAAGGTATATTGGAGAGAATAATTGGAGAGAATTTCCCCAATATGGCAAAGGGAACAAGCATCAAAATCCAGGAGGTGCAGAGAACCCTCCCAAAATCAATAAGAATAAGTCCACACCCCATCACCTAATAGTAAAATTTACAAGTCTTAGTGACAAAGAGAAAATCCTGAAAGCAGCCCAGGAAAAGAAGTCTGTAACATACAATGGTAAAAATATTAGATTGGCAGCAGACTTATCCACAGAGACCTGGAAGGCCAGAAAAAAACTGGCATGATATATTCAGAGCACTAAATGAGAAAAACATGCAGCCAAGAATACTATATCCAGCTAGGCTATCATTGAAAATAGAAGGAGAGATAAAAAGCTTCCAGGACAAACAAAAACTGAAAGAATTTGCAAACACCAAACCAGCTCTACAGGAAATATTGAAAGCGGTCCTCAAAGCAAAGAGAGAGTATAAAAGTAGTAGATCAGAAAGGAACAGAGACGATATACAATAACAGTCACCTTACAGGCAATACAATGGCACTAAATTCATATCTCTCAATACTTACCCTGAATGTTAATGGGCTAAATGCCCCAATCAAAAGACACAGGGTATCACAGTGGATAAAAAAAACAATACACATCTATATGTTGCCTACAAGAAACTCATTTTAGAACTGAAGACACCTCCAGATTTAAAGTGAGGGGGTGGAAAACAATTTACCATGCTAATGGACATCAGAAGAAAGCAGGGGTGGAAATCCTTATATCAGATCAATTAGATTTTAAGCCAAAGACTATAATAAGAGATGAGGAAGGACACTATATCATACTCAAAGGATCTGTCTAACAAGAAGATCTAACAATTTTAAATATCTATGCCCCAAACATGGGAGCAGCCAACTATTTAACCCAATTAATAACAAAATCAAAGAAACACATCAACACTAATACAATAATAGTAGTGGACTTTAACACTCCCCTCACTGAAATGGACAGATCATCCAAGCAAAAGATCAACAAGGAAATCAAGTCCTTAAATGACACACTGGACCAGATGCACATCACATATATATTCAGAACATTGCATCCCAAAGCAACAGAATACACGTTCTTCTCTAGTGCACATGCAACGTTCTCCAGAATAGATCACATCCTGGGTCTTAAAGCAGGTCTCAACTAGTATCAAAAGATTGGGATCATTCCCTGCATATTTTCAGACCACAATGCTCTGAAGCTAGAACTCAATCACAAGAGGAAATTGAGAAAGAACCCAAATACATGGAGACTAAACAGCATCCTTCTAAGGAATGAATGGGTCAACCAGGAAATTAAAGAAGAATTGGAAATATTCATGGCAACTAATGATAATGAAAACACAACGGTTCAAAATCTGTGGGACACAGCAAAGGTAGTCCTGAGAGGAAAATATATAGTGGTATAAGCCTTTCTCAAGAAAAAGAAAGGTGTCAAGTACACAACCTAACCCTACACTTAAAGGAGCTGGAGAAATTACAACAAAGAAACCCTAAACCCAGAAGGAGAAGAGAAATCATAAAGATCAGAGCAGAAATCATTGAAATAGAAACAAACAAACAAACAAAAAAACAATAGAACAAATCAATGAAACAAGGAGCTGGTTCTTTGAAAGAATTAATAAGATTGATAAATCCCTGGACAGACTTATCAAAAAGAAAAGAGAAAGGACCCAAATAAATAAAATTGTGAATGAAAGAGGACAGATCACAACTAACACCAAAGAATACAGACAATTATAAGATCCTAATATGAGCAACTCTACGCCAACAAATTTGACAATCTGGAAGAAATGGATGCATGCCTAGAGACATATAAACTACCACAAGTGAACCAGGAAGAAACAGAAAGCCTGAAGAGACCCATAACCAGTAAGGAGATTGAAATGGTCATCAAAAATCTCCAAACAAACAAAAGCCCAGAGCCAGATGGCTTCCCAGGGAAATTCTACCAAACATTTAAAGAAGAACTAATTCCTATTCTACCGAAACTATTCCAAAAAATAGAAATGGAAGGAAAACTCCCCAAATCCTTTTATGAGGCCAGCATCACCTTGATCCCAAAACCAGAGAAGGACCCCATCAAAATAAGAACTACAGACCAATATCCTTGATGAACACAGATGCAAAAATTCTCACCAAAATACTAGGCTATAGGATCCAATGGTACATTAAAAGGATTATTCACCACAACCAAGTGGGATTTATTCCAGGGCTGCAAGGTTGGTTCAATATCCGCAAATCAATTAATGTGATACAGCACATTAATAAAAGAAAGAACAAGAACCATATGATACTCTCCATAGATGCATAAAAAGCATTAGACAAAGTACAGCATCCCTTCCTGATCAAAACTCTTCAACATGTAGGGATAGAGGGCACATACCTCAATATTATCAAAGCCATCTATGAAAAACCCACCGCAAATATCATTCTCAATGGAGAAAAACTGAAAGCTTTTCCACTAAGGTCAGGAACATAGCAGGGATGTCCGTTATCACCACTGCTATTCAACATAGTACTAGAAGTCCTAGCCTTAGCAATCAGACAACAAAAGGAAATTAAAGGCATCCAAATCGGCAAAGAAGAAGTCAAACTATCACTCTTTGCAGATGATATGATACTATATGTGGAAAACCCAAAAGACTCCCCTCCAAAACTGCTAAAAATTGTACAGGAATTCAGTAAAGTGTCAGGATATAAAATCAATGCACAGAAATCAGTTGCATTTCTCTACAACAACAACAAGACAGAAGAAAGAGAAATTAAGGAGTCAATCCCATTTACAATTGCACCCAAAACTATAAGATACCTAGGAATAAACCTAACCAAAGAGACTAAGAATCTATACTCAGAAAACTATAAAGTACTCATGATAGAAATTGAGGAAGACACAAATAAATGGAAAAATGTTCTATGTTCCTGGGTTGGAAGAACAAATATTGTGAAAATGTCTATGCTACCTAAAGCAATCTACACATTTAATGCAATTCCTATCAAAATACCATCCATTTTTTTTTCAAAGAAATGAAACATATAATCCTAAAATTTATATGGAACCAGAAAAGACCTCGAATAGCCAAAGGAATATTGAAAAAGAAAGCCAAAGTTGGTGGCATCACAATTCCGGACTTCAAGCTCTATTACAAAGCTGTCATTATCAAGACAGCATGGTACTGGCACAAAAACAGACACATAGATCAATAGAACAGAATAGAGAGCCCAGAAATAGACCTTCATCTCTATGGTCAACTAATCTTTGACAAAGCAGGAAGGAATGTCCAATGAAAAAAAGACAGCCTCTTCAATAAATGGTGTTGGGAAAATTGGACAGCCACATACAGAAAAAGGAAATTGGACCATTTCCTTACACCACACACACGAAAATAGACTCCAAATGGATGAAGGACCTCAATGTGAGAAAGGAATCCATCAAAATCCTTGAGGAGAACACTGGCAGCAACCTCTTCGACCTCAGCCACAGCAACTTCTTCCTAGGAACATTGCCAAAGACAAGGGAAGCAAGGGCAACGATGAACTATTGGGATTTCATCAAGATCAAAGCTTTTGCACAGCCAAGAAAACAGTTAACAAATCCAAAAGACAATTGACAGAATGGGAGAAGATATTTGCAAACAACATATCAGATAAAGGGCTAGTGTCCAAAATCTATAAAGAGCTTAGCAAACTCAACACCCAAAGAACAAATAATCCAATCAAGAATTGGGCAGAAGACATGAACAGACATTTCTGCAAAGAAGACATCCAGATGGCCAACAGACACATGAAAAAGTGCTCCATATCACTCGGCATCAGGGAAATACAAATCAAAACCACCATGAGATATCACCTCCCACCAGTCAGAATGGCTAAAATGAACAAGTCAGGAAATGACAGATGCTGGCGAGGATGCGGAGAAAGGGGAACCCTCCTACACTGTTGGTGGGAATGCAAGCTGGTGCAACCCCTCTGGAAAACAGCATGGAAGTTCCTCAAAATGTTGAAAATAGAACTACCCTATAACCCTGCAATTGCACTGCTGGGTATTTACCCTAAAGATACAAACATAGTGATCCGAAGGGGCACATGCACCAGAATGTTTATAGCAGCAATGTCTACAATAGCCAAACTATGGAAAGAACCTAGATGTCCATCTACAGACGAATGGATAAAGAAGAGGTGGTATATATACACAATGGAATACTATGCAGCCATCAAAGAAATGAAATCTTACCTTTTGCGACAACGTGGATGGAACTAGAGGGTATCATGCTTAGCGAAATAAGTCAATCGGAGAAAGACAACTATCATATGATCTCCCTGATATGAGGAATTGGAGCTGCAACATGGGTGGTTAAGGGGGTAGGAGAAGAATACATGATACAAGATGGGATTGGGAGGGAGAACCATAAGTGACTCTTAATCTCAGAAAACAAACTGAGGGCTGCTGGGGGGAGGGGGGTTGGGAGAGGGGGGTGGGGTTATGGACATTGGGGAGGGTATGTGCTATGGTGAGTGCTGTGAAGTGTGTAAACCTGGCGATTCACAGACCTGTACCCCTCCGGATAAAAATACATTTTATGTTTATAAAAAATAAAAAATATAAAAAATATGTAATAGACACACAGACAAAAAAAATAATTTACATAAACTAGTAGAAGTTGTGTGTTGGTACAACCATTTTGGAAAATGACATTTTTTTACAACACTGCATAGTCACATCTATGTGCTCCTAACATTTTCACTCCTAAGTATTTATGTTAGAGTGCTCTTATATATGGACATGGGGACAAGAAAGACTACAGCAATCTTTATCTGTGAGTGTCCATGTGTGCTGTTTGTATACAAACAAAAAAATTGAAAACAATAAGTGATTATTTCCAAAAGAGTAGATGAAGTATGATATATTCATTCAGTGAAATACTACATTGAAATAAAATAGACTTCAGGTATGTATGGAATGTGCTGAAAGTTTGTTTTGCAAGCACACATTGAATGTCCCTGTTAATCACTATCTTGACCATGTAGAGATCCTGTATTATGTCTATATGCCCTTCAAGCAGGATAACATATTTAGCAGGATAAGAGAAAATCATGTTGTACAGCAGTCAAGGTCAGGGGCTGAAGGGGTGCACAACCTGGAGAATCTCCTTTGTAAGGAAGAATGCACAGATGACAGGTATTGATCTCCTTGGAATGTTGGTCATGCAAGGAGGGAGAGGTTACAGAGAGTTGCTAGGCTAGTCACAACACCATAAGAGCTAACTGTGTGTAGATTCCAGCAGTGGACGCTCTGCCCGGTGGGCTGCTCCTAGATCCTCTGTATTTAAGTTACACCAAAAAACCTGTGTCTGGATCACTGTCTCTAGGACATTTCTTCATTCTTGTTGGGTTATCACCCATCCTTGGCTTAGAATCAGCTGGGGTGGATGTTCCTGCACAATGTACAAGCAATGGCTTGTAATAGGACTCTTAAAAACCTTAGTCAAATCATGCCATTATTGTGAAACTAACAAACAACACTGAATAGTATGTTCTTTAGGCTATTCAAAATTCAAAAGAGGGGAGAAAGATGCATCTGCAAAGATGGAAACAGGCAAATGGGACAGAGGTGGATCGCACACTTAAAACTGTTTTGATACCATTCTACATCTTAATGTGTGTGGTGAATTCATGGATTTATTTTGTCTTTATACTTCCTATCTTAGATATGGATATACTACATATATCCTTCAGCATATATTAAATGTAAGCTACACTTACAACACATTTTAATGAGATACTGGAGTATCAACCTTTTGTGGCATGTAGTAGGACGTGGGAAAGAGCATAATTTCTTTTTACTACAGTCTCATTAATTGTAAAATGAAGATAATGATACATGCTGACTAGAAGGACAAAATATGTATGCCTTTGCACATATGCTGAAAAAGGTGATGGTTGTAATTGCATTAAAAAATGCCCTTTTCCTGCAAGGTTGGTTCAACATCTGCAAATCAATCAATGTGATACAACACATTAATAAAAGAAAGAACAAGAACCATATGATACTCTCCATAGATGCTGAAAAAGCATTTGACAAAGTGCAGCATCCCTTCCTGATGAAAACTCTTCAAAGTGTAGGGATAGAGGGCACATACTTCAATATTATCAAAGCCATCTATGAAAAACCCACCGCAAATATCATTCTCAATGGAGAAAAACTGAAAGCTTTTCCGCTAAGGTCAGGAACACAGCAGGGATGTCCGTTATCACCACTGCTATTCAACATAGTACTAGAAGTCCTAGCCTTAGCAATCAGACAACAAAAGGAAATTAAAGGCATCCAAATCGGCAAAGAAGAAGTCAAACTATCACTCTTTGCAGATGATATGATACTATATGTGGAAAACCCAAAAGACTCCACTCCAAAACTGCTAGAACTTGTACAGGAATTCAGTAAAGTGTCAGGATATAAAATCAATGCACAGAAATCAGTTGCACTTCTCTACACCAACAACAAGACAGAAGAAAGAGAAATTAAGGAGTCCATCCCATTTACAATTGCACCCAGAACTATAAGATACCCAGGAATAAACCTAACCAAAGAGATGAAGAATCTATACACAGAAAACTATAAAGTACTCATGAAAGAAATTGAGGAAGACACAAAGAAATGGAAAAATGTTCCATGCTCCTGGATTGGAAGAATAAATATTGTGAAAATGTCTATGCTACCTAAAGCAATCTACACATTTAATGCAATTCCTATCAAAGTACCATCCATTTTTTTCAAAGAAATGGAACAAATAATCCTAAAATTTATATGGAACCAGAAAAGACCTCGAATAGCCAAAGGAATATTGAAAAAGAAAGCCAAAGTTGGTGGCATCACAATTCCGGACTTCAAGCTCTATTACAAAGCTGTCATCATCAAGACAGCATGGTACTGGCACAAAAACAGACACATAGATCAATGGAACAGAATAGAGAGCCCAGAAATGGACCCTCAACTCTATGGTCAACTAATCTTGGACAAAGCAGGAAAGAATGTCCAGTGGAAAAAAGACAGCCTCTTCAATAAATGGTGTTGGGAAAATTGGACAGCCACATGCAGAAAAATGAAATTGGATCATTTCCTTACACCACACACAAAAATAGACTCAAAATGGATGAAGGATCTCAATGTAAGAAAGGATTCCATCAAAATCCTCGAGGAGAACACAGGCAGCAACCTCTTCGACCTCAACCACAGCAATATCTTCCTAGGAACATCACCAAAGGCAAGGGAAGCAAGGGCAAAAATGAACTTTTGGGATTTTATCAAGATCAAAAGCTTTTGCACAGCAAAGGAAACAGTTAATAAAACCAAAAGACAACTGACAGAATGGGAGAAGATATTTGCAAATGACATATCAGATAAAGGGCTAGTGTCCAAAATCTATAAAGAGCTTAGCAAACTCAACACCCAAAGAACAAATAATCCAATCAAGAAATGGGCAGAGGACATGAACAGACATTTCTGCAAAGAAGACATCCAGATGGCCAACAGACACATGAAAAAGTGCTCCATATCACTCGGCATCAGGGAAATACAAATCAAAACCACCATGAGATATCACCTCCCACCAGTCAGAATGGCTAAAATGAACAAGTCAGGAAATGACAGATGCTGGCGAGGATGCGGAGAAAGGGGAACCCTCCTACACTGTTGGTGGGAATGCAAGCTGGTGCAACCCCTCTGGAAAACAGCATGGAAGTTCCTCAAAATGTTGAAAATAGAACTACCCTATAACCCTGCAATTGCACTGCTGGGTATTTACCCTAAAGATACAAACATAGTGATCCGAAGGGGCACATGCACCAGAATGTTTATAGCAGCAATGTCTACAATAGCCAAACTATGGAAAGAACCTAGATGTCCATCTACAGACGAATGGATAAAGAAGAAGTGGTATATATACACAATGGAATACTATGCAGCCATCAAAAGAAATGAAATCTTGCCATTTGCGACGACGTGGATGGAACTAGAGGGTATCATGCTTAGCGAAATAAGTCAATCGGAGAAAGACAACTATCATATGATCTCCCTGATATGAGGAATTGGAGCTGCAACATGGGTGGTTAAGGGGGTAGGAGAAGAATACATGATACAAGATGGGATTGGGAGGGAGAACCATAAGTGACTCTTAATCTCAGAAAACAAACTGAGGGCTGCTGGGGGGAGGGGGGTTGGGAGAGGGGGGTGGGGTTATGGACATTGGGGAGGGTATGTGCTATGGTGAGTGCTGTGAAGTGTGTAAACCTGGCGATTCACAGACCTGTACCCCTCCGGATAAAAATACATTTTATGTTTATAAAAAATAAAAAATATAAAAAATATGTAATAGACACACAGACAAAAAAAATAATTTACATAAACTAGTAGAAGTTGTGTGTTGGTACAACCATTTTGGAAAATGACATTTTTTTACAACACTGCATAGTCACATCTATGTGCTCCTAACATTTTCACTCCTAAGTATTTATGTTAGAGTGCTCTTATATATGGACATGGGGACAAGAAAGACTACAGCAATCTTTATCTGTGAGTGTCCATGTGTGCTGTTTGTATACAAACAAAAAAATTGAAAACAATAAGTGATTATTTCCAAAAGAGTAGATGAAGTATGATATATTCATTCAGTGAAATACTACATTGAAATAAAATAGACTTCAGGTATGTATGGAATGTGCTGAAAGTTTGTTTTGCAAGCACACATTGAATGTCCCTGTTAATCACTATCTTGACCATGTAGAGATCCTGTATTATGTCTATATGCCCTTCAAGCAGGATAACATATTTAGCAGGATAAGAGAAAATCATGTTGTACAGCAGTCAAGGTCAGGGGCTGAAGGGGTGCACAACCTGGAGAATCTCCTTTGTAAGGAAGAATGCACAGATGACAGGTATTGATCTCCTTGGAATGTTGGTCATGCAAGGAGGGAGAGGTTACAGAGAGTTGCTAGGCTAGTCACAACACCATAAGAGCTAACTGTGTGTAGATTCCAGCAGTGGACGCTCTGCCCGGTGGGCTGCTCCTAGATCCTCTGTATTTAAGTTACACCAAAAAACCTGTGTCTGGATCACTGTCTCTAGGACATTTCTTCATTCTTGTTGGGTTATCACCCATCCTTGGCTTAGAATCAGCTGGGGTGGATGTTCCTGCACAATGTACAAGCAATGGCTTGTAATAGGACTCTTAAAAACCTTAGTCAAATCATGCCATTATTGTGAAACTAACAAACAACACTGAATAGTATGTTCTTTAGGCTATTCAAAATTCAAAAGAGGGGAGAAAGATGCATCTGCAAAGATGGAAACAGGCAAATGGGACAGAGGTGGATCGCACACTTAAAACTGTTTTGATACCATTCTACATCTTAATGTGTGTGGTGAATTCATGGATTTATTTTGTCTTTATACTTCCTATCTTAGATATGGATATACTACATATATCCTTCAGCATATATTAAATGTAAGCTACACTTACAACACATTTTAATGAGATACTGGAGTATCAACCTTTTGTGGCATGTAGTAGGACGTGGGAAAGAGCATAATTTCTTTTTACTACAGTCTCATTAATTGTAAAATGAAGATAATGATACATGCTGACTAGAAGGACAAAATATGTATGCCTTTGCACATATGCTGAAAAAGGTGATGGTTGTAATTGCATTAAAAAATGCCCTTTTCCTGCAAGGTTGGTTCAACATCTGCAAATCAATCAATGTGATACAACACATTAATAAAAGAAAGAACAAGAACCATATGATACTCTCCATAGATGCTGAAAAAGCATTTGACAAAGTGCAGCATCCCTTCCTGATGAAAACTCTTCAAAGTGTAGGGATAGAGGGCACATACTTCAATATTATCAAAGCCATCTATGAAAAACCCACCGCAAATATCATTCTCAATGGAGAAAAACTGAAAGCTTTTCCGCTAAGGTCAGGAACACAGCAGGGATGTCCGTTATCACCACTGCTATTCAACATAGTACTAGAAGTCCTAGCCTTAGCAATCAGACAACAAAAGGAAATTAAAGGCATCCAAATCAGCAAAGAAGAAGTCAAACTATCACTCTTTGCAGATGATATGATACTATATGTGGAAAACCCAAAAGACTCCACTCCAAAACTGCTAGAACTTGTACAGGAATTCAGTAAAGTGTCAGGATATAAAATCAATGCACAGAAATCAGTTGCACTTCTCTACACCAACAACAAGACAGAAGAAAGAGAAATTAAGGAGTCCATCCCATTTACAATTGCACCCAGAACTATAAGATACCCAGGAATAAACCTAACCAAAGAGATGAAGAATCTATACACAGAAAACTATAAAGTACTCATGAAAGAAATTGAGGAAGACACAAAGAAATGGAAAAATGTTCCATGCTCCTGGATTGGAAGAATAAATATTGTGAAAATGTCTATGCTACCTAAAGCAATCTACACATTTAATGCAATTCCTATCAAAGTACCATCCATTTTTTTCAAAGAAATGGAACAAATAATCCTAAAATTTATATGGAACCAGAAAAGACCTCGAATAGCCAAAGGAATATTGAAAAAGAAAGCCAAAGTTGGTGGCATCACAATTCCGGACTTCAAGCTCTATTACAAAGCTGTCATCATCAAGACAGCATGGTACTGGCACAAAAACAGACACATAGATCAATGGAACAGAATAGAGAGCCCAGAAATGGACCCTCAACTCTATGGTCAACTAATCTTGGACAAAGCAGGAAAGAATGTCCAGTGGAAAAAAGACAGCCTCTTCAATAAATGGTGTTGGGAAAATTGGACAGCCACATGCAGAAAAATGAAATTGGATCATTTCCTTACACCACACACAAAAATAGACTCAAAATGGATGAAGGATCTCAATGTAAGAAAGGATTCCATCAAAATCCTCGAGGAGAACACAGGCAGCAACCTCTTCGACCTCAACCACAGCAATATCTTCCTAGGAACATCACCAAAGGCAAGGGAAGCAAGGGCAAAAATGAACTTTTGGGATTTTATCAAGATCAAAAGCTTTTGCACAGCAAAGGAAACAGTTAATAAAACCAAAAGACAACTGACAGAATGGGAGAAGATATTTGCAAATGACATATCAGATAAAGGGCTAGTGTCCAAAATCTATAAAGAGCTTAGCAAACTCAACACCCAAAGAACAAATAATCCAATCAAGAAATGGGCAGAGGACATGAACAGACATTTCTGCAAAGAAGACATCCAGATGGCCAACAGACACATGAAAAAGTGCTCCATATCACTCGGCATCAGGGAAATACAAATCAAAACCACCATGAGATATCACCTCCCACCAGTCAGAATGGCTAAAATGAACAAGTCAGGAAATGACAGATGCTGGCGAGGATGCGGAGAAAGGGGAACCCTCCTACACTGTTGGTGGGAATGCAAGCTGGTGCAACCCCTCTGGAAAACAGCATGGAAGTTCCTCAAAATGTTGAAAATAGAACTACCCTATAACCCTGCAATTGCACTGCTGGGTATTTACCCTAAAGATACAAACATAGTGATCCGAAGGGGCACATGCACCAGAATGTTTATAGCAGCAATGTCTACAATAGCCAAACTATGGAAAGAACCTAGATGTCCATCTACAGACGAATGGATAAAGAAGAAGTGGTATATATACACAATGGAATACTATGCAGCCATCAAAAGAAATGAAATCTTGCCATTTGCGACGACGTGGATGGAACTAGAGGGTATCATGCTTAGCGAAATAAGTCAATCGGAGAAAGACAACTATCATATGATCTCCCTGATATGAGGAATTGGAGCTGCAACATGGGTGGTTAAGGGGGTAGGAGAAGAATACATGATACAAGATGGGATTGGGAGGGAGACAAACCATAAGTGACTCTTAATCTCACAAAACAAACTGAGGGTTGATGGGAGGGGATTGGAGAGGGGGTGGGGTTATGGATATCGGGGAGGGTATGTGCTATGGTGAGTGTTGTGAAGTGTGTAAACCTGGCGATTCGCAGACCTGTACCCCTGGGGATAAAAATACATGTTTATAAAGCTGTAAAAAAAAAAAAGAAAAAGAAAAAGAAAAAAGAAAGGATGAATCCCCAAGTTTTGTAGCAACATGGACGGGACTGGAAGAGATTATGCTGAGTGAAATAAGTCAAGCAGAGAGAGTCAATTATCATATGGTTTCACTTATTTGTGGAGCATAACAAATAGCATGGAGGACAAGGGGAGATGGAGAGGAGAAGGGAGTTGAGGGAAATTGGAAGGGGAGGTGAACCATGAGAGACTATGGACTCTGAAAAACGATCTGAGAATTTTGAAGGGGTGGGGGGTGGGAGGTTGGGGGCACCAGGTGGTGGGTATTGTAGAGGGCACGGATTGCATGGAGCACTGGGTGTGGTGCAAAAATAATGAATACTGTTATGCTGAAAAAATAAAAAATTAATAAAAAAAATGCCCTTTTGCCAGCTACTTTGCATCTGTTGGTGCACTGTCTTTCCACAGGCTAACATGATGAAGGGTTGATTAGAAGTGATAGCTAAAAATGGCACAGAAAAACAACAACAACATACAAATGGAGTTTCTTTCCTTTTTTCTTTTTTAAGAGATGAATTGTTTAGATGTTTCCAGTGTTAATGATACCTGGATTTGTAATCTGTTGAGTTGAAAGACCATATATACAGATATATACTAAATAGAAGAAGGGGACTACATTGGTTATCTCAATAATCCCATTCCCTAGTAAAATGTCTGGTGTACTCTTATTTTTTTTCTTTATCTAATAAGCATCTGTTAAGTATCTACTATATGCTCAGTGACATGTTAGGCACTTGGCAAGTAGTCAAACATCTTATTGAATAAATAAATGAATGAGTAGACCTTTGGTGTACCATGTAGCTAATGTTGGTCATTGAAACTTAACTCAGTTCAACGGAGGAGGTTTTGTTAATTCTACATATGAATACATAAATTCTATAATACAAAGTGATATAGAGAATATGATCTAAAATATATTTTACAGTGTACAGCTTTTATAGTATATTTTTTTCTATTTTACAAAATCTAGTTATTTAAAATACAGCAATTGAATTAAAATTGAAAGCAGGAAAGAAAATACATCCCAATACATAGACACAATCTCTGTTACAATTTAAACTATTTTTCTTGTCTTTTTTTTTTTTTAAGATCTTATTTATTTTATTTATTTGACAGAGAGACAGAGCCAGATAACACAAGCAAAGGCAATGGCAGAGAGAAAGGGAGAAATAGGCTCTACACGGAGCAGAGAGCCCAATATGGGGCTTGATCCCAGGGATCATGATCTGAGCTGAAGGCAGATGCTTAACCATCTGAGCCACCCAGGCACCCCTTTTCTTGTTTTCTTATATGCATAATATCATTTCATGGTTACCAACATAATATACACACATTTTATTCTTCAATTTCAATACCTCCATGCCTTTGTAGAAGGCATATTTTCTGTTAAATGAAGAATACTTCCAGGCATAGTAAAATGTATTCAGGTCTTAAAAAAATGGTATAAATGATATAGTGCAATTTTTATATACCTCATAAGTTTTGAACATCTATAATAGAATGGGTTTCCATCTCTTTTTCCTGACATAATTTCATACCTTTTTTGGATCAGGGGAATGGACTGATTAACTCATATAGTCCATAACAGCCTGAAGATTTTACAATGTCCAGAGCAACTGGAGTTTGTCACAGCACATTGATAAACAGAAATCCTCAAAACACAATGGTTATGTGATCTTAGATACATTTGGGAAATTCAAGCTGGCAGCAAGTTTTTAAAGAATGCCTAACCTTGGGTTTTAGGGCTTGGCAATCTTTTATTGAAGACTTCATTATGCCTAATATAAATGGATTAACATTAATGAGTATGAATAATGAGAAGAAATGTCGAACACCATTTTATCGTTTTCTGGGGCAGGAATGGGAGCACAGTGATAGCAAGGAGGATATATCAATGAGACCTAATTTGAACATGTGACAGTTTATAAATGAAGAGGAAAAATGCAGTGTTAACAGCTTATCCCTAAAAGACAGGCTAAGGTTTTCTTTTGATAGTACTTTTTTTCATTCTCCAAGTAAAAATCAATTGTTCTGGGGTCTGTTCCCTTCCCCCAAATATTCTCTTAGTCTCTGTTGTTATATTCAAAATGCTGAATATAAAAAGAAGAAAAAAAGCCACAATTCACATAATACCCCAAACTAATTTCATTTTGAGGGTGAACTGAATTGGAAAAATCTCATTTTCTTAAGGAAACTTTGTGTCTCATAAAGTCTTTATGTGCTTTGGAGGAACATGCCTTGCCCTAAGGAGATGCCTGTGCCTTGTTGTGGAGGCAGTAAGAAAGAAAGGAAAAGAATAAAGAAAACAGCCTTTCTACAAAGTGCAAAGGCCTAGACCTTTTAATGCCATAATTTCCCCATTATTTCTTGATTGATCAACCATTTTTCCCTAAGCAAACTCTCACTTATCTGCTTTTTTTGTGCTTCTGCCTATGCAAATTAGAACCTGCTTTTAATTATAAGGGGCCCCACTCTCAACACCTGATGATATTAGAGTGAAAATAGAAAGTGCATTAAGCAGCTTCAAGGGGATTTCATAGGCACTGTAATGACCTTTCAATATGAATTCTTAGCAAGTAAAGAAGGATTTATATTTTTCATATACTATAGGAAGTTGTTCTTTGTTATACGATGTCACTTGCAATCTGTAGTGACATTTGACTTGAGGTGTAAAAATGTCATATTTTTCCATTGACAGATCCAGTCTGTACTCTCTTGTCACGGGATAAGGGGCTTTTTCATGCATATATATGACAGCTCGAGATGTTCTTCCAGTTGGGTTTTCTTTCCTTCAGTTATTAAATATTCAGGATGTTCATTATGCACCAGAGCCTGAATAATATAAGATTAGTGAGAAACCTTTGTAGGAGCTTTTATTATCATTATTAATATTAATCATGTATGCTGCACTCACTTTTCTACTTTGCAAACTCACATGTCAATAGAATAAGCAAACTTCCCCCCTCCCCACCCCAAACCTGCCCTGTTCTGGTAGATAAGGACAAAAAACTTCAGAGTAAAAACAAGATTTTTTTTTTTTAATTTTCGTTTTTAAAACAATGAGAAGGACCAAGAGCCCAACTTCCAAATCTCTCCTGTTGAAGAGAACAATTTGGAAGATGGAAGCAAATTCCAAGAAGTGGAAAAAAAAAAAAAATTCCCTAAAGTTACACAGGTCAGAAATGAAGGAGGGAAAAATTGAAACCCAAGGCCATTATCCTCATGTTTTATTGAGATATAATTGACATGTAACCCAACAGTTTAAACTTAATTCCAGGTACTTCTTTCTTTCACACTGACTTGATAGAGCTGAATAAATACCATTGTTGCATCAGCTACTCAATTACAACTGAGTTCTGGAATACCAGAAATCACATTCAATCTTTACTCAGGATCTAAACCATGGTTTTATCATACAATTGAAAATACCAACTATTTCCTTTAAATAGGATTAAATAATGTCTAACAGATGTGGTGTACTCTTCAGCTTGTCAATGTTCTCACATATATTTTTTCTACAGCATCTGCTGCATGCATGAATGAATAAATGAATGAAAGTTTTATCATTTTATCCAAAATATCTAGTAGATTGTCTAATGCCTATAGATATGCAGTAAAGATTTTTGGAATAAATAAAAGATTACTTGTTGAAATGTAACTAATAACAAAGATGATAAAAGTAGTAAATGTTATAACTGTAACCCCTCTATTTTGCAGACTGTACTGTCATGGAAAAGGTAGTGTCTTTAGAATCACACAGTCATTGACATTTGCTAGCATTGTGCCTTGACTATGCTATGTAATTAAAAGTCTGTTTCCTAATCAGCCTAATGGATATTATAAAATCTATAAGACAGAGTTAATGAAAATGTGAAATAGAATAATGCATGTAAGTTTCTTGGCACAGAGCGTGCTCATATTAACTATTACGAATATATTTTGTTATGCCTGTCCCTTAAATGTTGATACACTTCAGCTTCATGCCAAGGGTCCTTGCTCTCTCTCAACACACCCTCTGACCTTGGATAATTTCATCCATTTCATGTCTACAATGACCATCCTTCTGGTCATGGCTCCCTATTTCACTTCTGAATTTCATTTCTGTGTATTACACTTCTCTTTGGATGCCTTTCCTGAATGTCCTAAACGAAAGTTAAACCTAGTTAGTATAACTGAGAGGTGAAGAATCTGTGTTTATCACAGTTAGTGTAAATATGCATGTGTGTTTCCATAAAAATGTTAATAAATTTTGAATGGGGTCCCATTCCCAACACAGATGGGGGTGTGCTGTAATAAATGACATGTGCACCATATGTATAATTGTGACAAGAATTTGGAGAAGTCATTATGAACTTAATACCTTTTTACTAGGTTGTTACAGAGATTAAATTGAGTTAATATGTGCAAAGTAATGAGAACTATGACTGGCACATTTTGAGGAGTGAATACATTTAAACTTGTATTATGATATCCAGAATTGAACTTATTCTATGCCTCCTCAAACTATTTCTAACATGTTCCTTAATCAGATTTTTGATATCTACCATCTTGGTTTCCTAGAGCATGCATTGGAAGGTCCTCATCAGTGCTCCATTCCCACTAAACCCCCCTCCTGTGCAACAACAACAGAACCAGGTCAAATCTACTTAATAAATATTTTTACTTAATGTTTTATGTGTTTAGTATCCATGGCTATCCTTTCTCCATAATGACTCCTGTCTCTAAGTTCAGGTCACATTGCCATCATTTTAAAAAGCATATATTAAAATTAAAAATGTTAGGTACATATGTGTTAAAAAATCTGACAGAATCGTAAGAAAATATATTTCTTCAATCCCAGATCTTCAGCTTCACTTTCCAGAATCCACTCAAGCATTTCTGTGAATATTGTTCAACAGGTTATCTCTCTCTCTCTCACACACGTGTGTGTGTGTGTGTGTGTGTGTGTGTGTGTGTATGTGTGTGCACATACGAGCACTGTATATCTCTTTTATGTTTTACATATTTGTTTTTACACTTATAATAATTACTTTTGTTCCTATTAGTACATGCAAGTTCTTCACTCTCTAGGTTTGTGGAGTATTTTGTAGTATTAAACCCCACATTTCCTTAGCCCCTCCCTACTCTGGGCAATTAGATTGTTTCATTATTTTGCTTTTGCATATAAACACATGATTGGATACCCTTTCATAAAGTATTTATTCACTGGTGAAAGGATACTTAAGATAAGTTTCTAGAATTAGAACTTTAGTATCAAGTGGTACACACAGGTAAAATTTTGATAAATATTGCTAAACTGTGTAAATATGTTGAAACAATTTTACCATAGTACGTGAAGTACTTATTTTCTCAACATGTCCACATTTGTATTTAGAAATATTTTTTCACCATTCAAGTGGGTAAGAAATAGTACATCTTTATGTTTTTTAAAAATTATTTTGCAGGGTGTCTGGGTGGCTCAGTTGGTTAAGCATCAGCCTTCAGCTCAGGTCATGATCCCAGCATCCCAGGATTGAGTCCTGCTTCAGGCTCCCTGCTCAGTGGGGAGTCAGCTTCTCCCTCTACTTTTCCCTGCTGCTAGTGATCTCTCTCTCTCCCACTCTTTCTCAAATAAATAAATAAAATATTTTTAAAAAATTTCTATTTTTGTTATTAGGTTTATGGCTGTGCATCCACTCAAAGATTCATCATCATTTTAATGAGTTATTGATTTCTTATTAATCAAAGTTCTTTCTATCTTAAGTGAATTCATACTTTTTGTCACATATACTAGTTCCACTGTCTTATAAGTCATCTATCAGCTTTGGGTAATACTCTCATGGTGAAATTGTACATTCTTTTTTAAAGATTTTATTTATTTATTTGACAGACAGAGATCACAAGTAGGCAGAGAGTCAGACAGAGGCGGGGGAGAAGCAGGCTCCCCACTGAGCAAAAATTGTACATTTTTATATTGTCAAGTTTATCTGTCTTTCCTTTATGGCTTCTATATTTTGCATGTTAAAAAGTCCTTCTCCACTCAAATTAATTTTCATATACAATCTCTCCATGTTTTATAGTAATTGCTTGAAAATTGAAACCATCGATCCATCTATAATTTTTTTTGTTGTGAGGATGAAGTATACAATCCAATTTGTTTTCACAATATTATCTGATAAGTTGATTTCCCTGTTTTGTTTTGTTTTGTTACAGAAAGATCTTGGTTATTGTCACACATTTATTTTTCATATAGGATTTTGAATAAATTTATCTTTACTACTCTCCCTTTTGCTGTGAACCTTATGTTTATTCTAAACACACAGAATCAAATTATTTTTTTAATAGTCGTGATTTTTATAAGATTGAGTCTTACTAGCCAGGATAGTAAATCATTTTTAGAGTCAAGACTAATTTAAACTCTTCAATAGTTTTCATATTTTATTGTTTTGAAATGAATTTTTTAATATAATTCATGGTTGCTTTTATTTGTATGTAAGTATGTTATCAGATAATATACTTTGTAACTAGACGGATGGTGAATTATCTTATAGCACAATCCTAATAGCCTGCAGTAAAGAGCAGGGGATAAATATAAACAGCAGACTTTAGCCATAGCTAAAGTTCTGCAGGGATAAGAGATAGTGTCACTGTTTTCAGTCAAAATTGTTCTTCAAGCAGCAATGCAAATCAGTAGAACAAGTATTGTGATATGAATCTACAGATGCAGATTTATTTTTATTTGTTCCACTTAAACCCATGATAAGGGACATGTACATGCTGTACTGGCTACCCACTCAATCTTCTTATATAATTTAACTTATCCCTTTTATTATCTAATCCTTTGCAAGTGTCACAAATCCTTCTCAAATTCCTTCCCAAATTTCCCTTCTATACAGTACTAGCTAGATCACATCTTGCTCTGTTTCAAGTCAGTATCTAGTTAATTTTCAGGCTTATTTTCTTATTCTAAAAGGATTAACATAAGGTGAGAGCACTATTGCTCCTTCAATGGAAAGGAAAGATTGTACATTTTAATTTAAATATAAAATTTATTTCTTAAAGATAATTCTTTAAGATGGATTTTCTCATTTCTGTGAAAGAATATAAATGTTCTCTAATTCCTAAATAAGCCTATCTTTATGTATATTTGTCCTGTATACTCCTTCTTAATTTACTAACATTTCCCCATTTAGGTATTTTAATTAACATTGCTAGCAAATACTCCAAGACAATTTAAATTTATTTTGATCATTATTTACTAATCAACACTTTAAGCTAACAGATTTGTAATTTCTTAGAATATTATTATGTCACCTTCACTGATTTTTAACATGCTCATTTTTTCTTTAATGTGTTTTTTAAAATATGCATATTCAAGCTTCTTGCCAATTATTATACCCTTTTTATCTGTTAGCATTTATCTGATTTTTATTTCCTCAAGTTTCCTTCTTTGATCCCAGCAATGTCACCAAGTTATATCTAACCTTTTGTTGAACATCAACCATTTTCCACTGTAACTCTGTATCCTCTTTCTACTCCTTGATGTATATTTTCATTTATTTAAATAAGGTGTTATCATTACATATTTGACCACCTGTTCTTACATCTATATCATCTTTTCTTTTGGATGTACTCATTTAAAGACTTTACACATATCTTCTTGCCTTCTTTCTTGCCACCATTTAAGGTATTCTTCACACTGAATTATGAATGATCTTTTCAAAATATAAATATACAACTCATTGATTTGGTACAGTGCCAGCTTGAATGAAGCTAGGAAAGAAAAGTAATAAGCAGATTCTAACACATTCTTCTCAAGTGCACTTGGAACATTCTCCAGGATAGATCACGTGTTAGACTACAGAACAAGTCTTCTTAATACATTAAAGAAGATTAAAATTATACCAGTATATTTTCTGGCCACAATGATAGATAGCTAAACATCAGTTACAAGAAAACTGGAAAATTCACAAATATGGAGAGATGAAATAACATGCTAGTAAACAACCAATGGGTCAAATAAAAAAAATAAAAAGTATCTTGAGACAAATGAAATGGAAATACAATATAACAAATCTTGTGGAATGCAGCAAAAGTCATTCTAAAAGGGAATTTCATTAGTCATAAAGACCTATGTTTAAGAAAAAAAAGGTCTCAAATAAACCACCTAAATTCACACCTCAAGAGATTAGGAAAAGAAGAACAAACAAAGCCCCAAATTAATAGGAGGAAGAAAATATCAAAGCTCAGAGTGGAAATGAATGAAATAGATACCAAAAAGATGATAGAACCGATCAATAAAACAAAAAGTTGTGTTGTTGCTGTTGTTGTTCTGAAACGAAAAATAGAAAAAAAACTTTAGTTTGACTCACTAATAAAATAAGAGACTACTCAAATAACTAAAATTAGAAATGAGGGAGCAGATGTAACAACTGATAATATTGAAATACAAAGGATCCTGAGAGTACTGTGAACAATTATATGCCAACATATTTGACAAGTTAACAGGAATAGATAAATTTCTAGAAACATTCAATCTACCAAGACTGATTTATGAAAAAAGGAAAAAAAATCTGAACAGACTGATCATTGACAAGTAGATTTAATCAGCAATCAAAAACTTCCAACAAACAAAAGTCCAGGACCAGATGGATTCACTAGTGAGTTCTACCAAATATTCAAAGAAGAATTAATCCCAAATTCCTTGTCAAATTGTTCCAAAAAATAGAAGAGGATAGAACACTTCCAGAGTCATTTACCATAGTAATTTTATGAGGCCATTGTCTCCATGATACTAAAACTAGACAAAGATGCTCCAAGAAAAAGAAAGCACAAGCCAATATCCCTGATGAACACAGATCTAATATATGTATATATGTGTGTGTGTGTGTGTGTGTGTGTATACAAAATAGTAAACCAAATTCAATAATACATTAAGAGGATCACACTCCATGATTCAACACCAGCAAGTCAAAAAAAAAAGTACATATTACATTAACTGAAGGATAGAAATGAAGGATAGAAATCACATAACCATCTAAATAAATGCAGAAAAATCATTTGACAAAATTCAACATCCTTTTACTATCAGAACTCTTAACAAATTGTAGATAGAGAGAACATAGCTCAACATAACAAAAGTCTTACATGACAAGGCCACAGATAACATTATATTCGATGGTGAATAGCTGAAACCTTTTCCTTTAAGACCAATAAAAAGACAAGCATGCCCAATCTCACCATTAAGCATAGTATTGCAATTCCTAGCAAAAGTATTTAGCTAAGGAAATGAAATAAAATATATTCAAATCAAAATGGAAATGGTAAAACTAATACTATTTGCAGATGACATGATATTTTATATAAAAAACTCTAGACTCCATCCAAAATTGTTAGAACTAATAAATTAATTCAATAAAGTTGCAAGATACAAAATCAATATACAGAAATCTGTTTTATTTCTAAATACTAATAAAAACTATCAAAAATAAGAAAATACTATCATTTATCACTGCATCAATAAATATAAGGAATAAACTTCACCAGGAAAGTATAAAGACCTATACACTAAAAACTACAGGACATTGATTTAAAAAATGAAGAGACACAAATAAATGGAGAGATATTCCATGTTCATAGATTGGAAGAGTTGATATTGTTAAAAAAAAGTTCATACATATTCAATGCAATCTAAAATTTCAATGGTAATTTTCACAGAAATGGCATGAATAAACTTAAACTTTGTTGCATGGAGCAACAAAGATACCAAAAAGCTAAAGCACTCTTGAAACAGAGAAAAAGTGTGAGGCATAACACTTCCTGATTTCAACCTATATTATAAAGGTATAATGTTCAAAACAGTATTGTTTTGGTGTCATAAAAACAGAAATATAAATCAGTGGAACAATAGAGATCCCAGAAATAAAAATAAACTAATGAAACCAATAAATTTACAGCAAAGGAGCTGAGAATATACAAGGGAGAAAGGATAATCTCTTCAATAAATGGTGGTGGAAAATCTGAAAAACCAATGCAAAAGATGAAACAGGACCACTATTTTACACCATATGCAAAAATTAACTCAGAATAAATAAATACTTGAACTTAAGCTCTGAAAACATGGAATTCTTAGAAGAAAACATAGGTGATAAACTCCTTGATGTGGTCTTGGCAATTACTTTTTTTTTTTTTTTGACACTAAAAGCCAAAGGAAAAAAAGCAAATATAAACAAGTGAGTCTACATCAAACTGAAAAGCTTATGCACAGCAAACTATCAATAAAAATACAAAGACAATCTACAGAATGGAAGACAATATTTGCAAATCATATATCTGATCAATGGTTGATATCCAAAATATACAAAGAACTTTATAAAATGGAATAGAAAAATATAACCAATCTGATTAAAAGAAGAACAGATTATTTGAATAGACATTTTTCAAAGAAAACCTACAAATGGCTAACAGGTATGCAAAAAGGTTGTCAACATGACTGATCATCAGAGAAACGCAAATCAAAACCACAATGATATTTTCACACCTGTTAGAATGACTATTATTAAAAAGACAAGAACTAATAATTGTTGCCAAAGAGATGGAGAAAGGAAACCTTTATGCACTATTGGTAGGAAGGTAAATTGGTGTGGCCATCTTGAAAAATGGTATGTAATTTCCCCCCAAAATTGAAAACAGAACTACTATAGTAAACAGCAATTCTACTTTTTGGTGTTTTTTGAAGGAACTGAAATCATTATCTCAAAAAGATATATGCATCCCCCATGTTCATTACAGCATTCTGTACAATAACCAAGACATGAAAGCAAACTAAATGTACATGAATGGATGAATGAATAAAGGAAATATGATATACAGATCACATTTATAATATGTACCATATAATATTAATATGCTATATAGTATTAATATATTATTATATACTACATAATATTAATATATGTATTAATATATATTATATGCTATATCTATTATATATACTTAATATATTACACGTATATTATTAATCTCAAAAAGAGGGAAATCTTGCCATTTATGACAGTACTAATGGACTTTGAGAACATTATGGTAATTGAGCCAAAGACAAATACAATTGAATTTCGGTGATATGTGGAATATATAAAACAAAACAAAATGATACTGAACTCATAGATACAGAGAACACATTGGTGGTTTCCAGAGGTGGGACTGGGACAAAATGGGTGGAGATTGTCAAAAGGTACAAACTTTGGATTATAGATAATTTCTAGGGATGTCCTACATAGCATGGTGTTTATGGTTAATAACACTGTATACCTGAAAGCTGCTAAGAGAGTGGATCTTAAAAGTTCTCATTGAAAGAATAAAATCCTTATGTACAGTGATAAATGTTAACTAAATTTATTGTGGAGATCATTTCAGTTTATACAAATATTTAATATTTTCTATACCTGAAATTAATGTCATGTTATATGCCTGTTATATCTTAATTTTTAAAAAATGGGGAGAAAAAAATTACAGAACTTTGAATTTTGAACCAAAATGTTCTAGGTTTATCTAGTGGTCATAGAAATCATTGGGATTTTTTCATTAGGGAACATGGTCACAGGAAAGCTGTAGAATGAACAATCTGGTGGCAGTGTGAAGAAGCAAACTCCCAGAGGCACAAAGAAAGAAAGAAATGTCAGATTATGCAAAGATGGATAAAAAGAAATAGTATTTTTGAAGAACTAAATCATTATGAAAGCATGGCTTTGAGGATTTTTGTTTAATTGAGGAGAAAAGTTCCCACAGAACAATAAAATTCTAACCCATTAACACATGTCCTATTGCTTATTTATTCATTAAATTTCAATTATAAGAAAGTCCCATTTTCTATGGAAAAAAATTAAAAATGATGCAAATTTTACTCCTTTTTTGACTAACACATTATTTAGGAAATTGTAATTGAAAAAAAAACAACACACATTTGCTTATATTAGTATGCATTTTTTTGCAACCCCACACAGTGGAATGAAAAGCAGATTGAGATAGAAGAAGAAAATGTGTTTAAGCTAAAGAAGATTTTCCTGCCTTAAATGAAGAACTCTCATCAGAAGTGATACTGTCGGGGCACCTGGGTGGTTCAGTGGGTTAAAGCCTCTGCCTTTGGCTCAGGTCATGATCCCAGGGTCCTGGGATGGAGCCCCGCATCGGGCTCTCTGCTCAGCAGGGAGCCTGCTTCCTCCTCTCTCTCTGCCTGCCTCTCTGCCTACTTGTGATCTCTGTCTCTGTCGAATAAATAAAATCTTAAAAAAAAAAGAAGTGATACTAACACACTATAATATTGCGATAACAAAAGCAAGCACAAGATTTGTTGTAATTAGAAGAAACACTGGAAAGATCATACAAAAGGAAATAACTCAAATAACTTTGGATTCAATGAGTTTAACTTTGCCAAAGGAATACCCAAGGAAGAAAAATCAGGAGGCAGCATTATGTAAGAAGTAAAGGAGAGCTGAAATCTCATGCTGCATAGGTTCATGTTGGACCCTCAGTCTGCTGGGTGGCATGAATCGTGAAAAGGTCAAGTCCTGAGAAGACTCTGATACCAAATTAAGGAGTTCTATATTCGTAATAAAGGCAAAGAAGGGCATCTGAAAAATAATCTCACTGTGGGAGATTATTTCACTGAGGGTGAAAGTTGCAGAAAATAACAAGCAAATTAACTTAATTTGAAAAAGCCTCAAAGAGGAGTTATGCTAAACTAGAAAAATATTTGTGGAGCAGTGCCTGGGTGTCTCAGCTGGTTGAGTGTCTGACTCTTGATTTCACCTCAGGTCATGATCTCAGGATCCTGAGATTGAGCCCCATGTTGGGCTCCCTGCTGGGCATGGAGCCTGCTTAAGATTCTCTCTCTCCCTCTGCTCCTCTTTTTCATTATCTCTCTCTCAAAAAAACAAAAAACAAAAACACAACAACAAACATACAAACAAAATCTTTTGGAATAGGAGATAATGATGATCATGGTAACCATAACGTATAGACCACATCAACACAAGTTCTGAAAATCAGTGCATCACTTTATTAAACATTTCCCTCATTGTGACCACAGGGGAATCTTTCTTCCTATAGGTACATAATATAGTGTTTATATTTAGTGAAAAGAAACAGGAAATAAGAATTAGTCTCATACCCCTACTAATACTCTTGGGGAAATAACTATGATATTCAAATATCCTGTTGTACTACTTGTATAAAAGAACATACCCAATCCTAATCTAAAAGAGATAAAAGATATGAAATTAATTTTAACCACTTAAAATGGCAGTGAATAAATGCAAGGAATTATTACTGCCATACACACACACACACACACACACACACACACACACACACACAAGAATCACCTAAAAGTTTTGCCTTTGTCTTCTTGGAGCAAAATATCAGGATGCTTGAAGGCACTTTAAGGGGTATTGGCACATACAGATCAAGAGAGCTAAAAAAGAACAGGAAGGTACAAAGGTGTACTATGAAAAAAATAGGTATATTTCCAAAATGAGAATGAAAAAGCAAAAAATAATATTCTCCAGCACACTATTTCTAATGTTAAAGTAATAATTTGCATTTGTTTAATCATCTTCAAGCATCTTTACATATGCATACGCACTGACTGATGTGAGACATTCTGGAATTAGACAACTGCTAGACCCAGAGGACACTACAATTGTGAGTGATCCTCAATGAACCTGATGGCTCCCCTAAGCCCAAGGAAACAGTTGTCTCACCTGCAAAATAAATAAAATGAAATTTCTTCCCATGTAGACTTAGAAGGACTAAATCAGATAGTACATGTATAATGTATAAACAAGGATTCCATGTGTACCTGATAAGCAGTAATATAGGTGATATTATTATCATAGTTTCATGTTACTGAATTATCAAATATCAAGTTTTATTAACACATTTGAGATGAGTGAATTGAAGCTCAGTAAGGCCAAATCATTTACTCAACATTGCATGGCAGTGCTAAGATCAAAAACCATTGCTTTGATTCTACATTTAGAGCTGCCCCTACTCTCTCAGATATACCTTGGTGGTGGGAGAGATGGGGTCATCCACTTCCAACAGAATGCTGCCTTCATACAGTAAATGTGCTACTACAGGGAACATGCAGATTTTCATGAAAAATGCCAAATTTTACCATGTCAAAAATCTTGGGGCTTCTTATTTCATTTCACCTGCCTCTAAAACTCAAATGAATGTTTCACAATAAATTTTCCTTAGTCTTACAGAGATATCACATTAATCTAAGAAACAAAGCACAAACATAAGTGCAAGGTAAAAAAAAAAAATGTCATGCCCTGTCTTATAGAAATAGGTTTTGGATTACATGTGGCAAAAATTAAACTATAAGATTAATGACGTAAAAATGAGATCAACCCTGTTTATAAATATAGCTGAAATTTTTCTTGAATTCCTTGAGCAGAAATAAATATGTGGGGCAATTTTCCTTTTGCTTTCCCCATATAATCTGGGTATTGTTTTTGTATCTGAGCTGGAAATGATATAGACAGTAAGATAACAAGAAACCCCATTCATCACTCTGATGGCTGTTTCACTTTATCTCTGTGTAAATTGCCAGTGATAGAGTAGCCTGTCTCTCTCTCTTCTCAGCCTTATAACCAATGCTTCAACTGAACTAAAGATCTTGTTTTTTTATAATCAAGTTTCAGGGAGCTGCATTGTTATTCATGTATTCTAGAAGAGGTAAGGTTTCCAAGTCAGTGATAGGATTCTATTGTAGCCAAAAGTAAGTAAGCATAGCACCACAGTGGACTAGATATTTAAACATTTCATTGATGGAATCAAGCAACTATTTATTAGCATACAAACTATGTTGATGCATAAATGCATGTGAATACATACATATGCATATTTGAACAGCATCTAATATTTGATACTCTAGGGCAGTGTTATCCAACAGAACTTTCTGCTGTAATAAAAATGTTCAATATTTGCACGGTTCAATATGGTAGTCACTAACCATATGTGACTATAGAGCATTGAAATGTGTCTAGGGTAACTAAGGAACTGCAGTTTTATTTTCATCTAACTTAATTAATTTAAATAGTCACATATGGTTATTGACAACCATATTGTTCAATGCCTTTCTAGAAAAATCACTTATTCACTTGAGCTCAAATTAAACTTCTTAAATGAATATGTGCTACAATATTCTTTCGATTGATTGATTGGTTGATTGATTATTTTACTGTCTTATGTTAGTACCTGTCATATGTTATTCTTATAAATATCTTGTAATCTTATATCTTACATGTTTATGAATAATTGATGTTTTAAGGCAAAAGCCAAAATACACATTACGTATTTTACCAGTGGATATACTCAGGTTTAGAAAGGATCATATCAAATTCAGGTTTATATCTGAGGTGCTAATTGTTATTCTGTTTCATTGCTGATCCTCAACTTCTCAATGAAAGAGTATTCAAATTAAAGAAAAAAAAAGCAGAAAACAGAAACACAAACAACCTAACAGAAAGTAGTTGACTCCTTATGCAGAACTCACAAAAGTTTTGGAAAATTTAACTCTTTCTTAATAAGAATCTGAATAGTGATTTTTGAAAAAAGGGCTATGTTTTCATCCCATTAAGTGACATGCAGAAACTGCAATGCAATTAGACAATGTCTAATCCTATGCCTATCAGCATTCTGAGGTTTCACTGACTAATATTTACTACTTTGTTTTTCCTTTGACTTAAAACCTTTGGACGGTTAACTAAATTGCCAAATTTGCACTGGCGATGTCATTTCAATTATGTAAGTTGCCAACATATCTAATCAGTGTGAACATTATCAGTAATACATCAAGGTTTGTCATTTATACACAATTCTTAAGACTTAAATATCCATTTCCAAGTATCAAGAAGCATTCTAAATAGAATTCCAAAGAAAATTTTCCATTTCTTTTTTACTCATTGACATTATATCCATTTTTTTTTTTCCCTGAGGCCTAGAAACCTGGTGGAATTTGGCATGATACATTTCAAACTTGCTTGGGAATAGTAACTCTTGTTTTTTCCAGTTTTACCAATGGAAATGGGGGTGTCTATCCAATGCCTGTTCTGTTACTATTTTTTGGAAATGGAGAATTTGCTTTGTAGTTTCACAGGGCTACAGGTGGAAAGGAATTTTGATTAGACCATTCATATAGCCCCCTCCATACTTAGATGATGAGAGTTGGGACTTTTAGAATTGGTTATATTTAAGTAAAATTTTGGATTTAGAGTTGATGATAGTGAGAGGAACACTTGTAGGGATATTGGGATAGGATGAATATGTTTTGTACATATATATGTGAATTTGGGGGGGTGGACATAGGGCTAACTGCACTGGGTTGAATTACTACTTATCCCTCAGAATCCATGTCTATTAAAAAATGTAGAATGTGAAATTGCTTGAAAATAGGGTCTTTATAGATGTAATTAAAGATGAAGATGGGATAATACTAGATTTGGTGGTACAGTCTATATCCAATGAGAATGTCTTTATAAGTGAGAGGGACACAGAAACACAGAGAATAAGGCAGTTTGAGGATGGAGGCAGAAATTTGAGTAATGCCTCTATAAATCAAGTTATAATAACGATTGTAAGCAACCACAAAAACCTAGGAGAAAGAAATTGGATGGTTTTTCCCACTAGTTTTTAGAAGGAACCAACCCTGTTGATAGCTTGATTTCAAAGTTTTGGCTTTCAGAACTGTGAAAGAATAAATTTCTGTTGTTTTAAGCCACCATATTTGTGATAATTTATTGGCAGCCCCAGGAAATATATATGTCTTATAAAATAGGAAACATTTTTGAGGCCTGATTCAAATATTACAAAAGTGTCTATTATATAATTGACATTGCTCTATATAGTATATAATATGTGAAAAATATTTAAAATTTAAATGCCATCCAAGGCAGAACAATAATTTGATTATATTACACTTGTATTTCTTATAGAACTGAACTGTTTGTTACCTAACATTAGTGACATTAAAGAAAAAAATGTTAACATTATGTTCAATAGGTAGTTATGTAATTCTGTGTAGGCATTAAGTCTTTCAAGTAAATATTCCCATAGGAAAATTCCTCATATACCATACAAATGACCATCTACATTTTATATATAGTAAAAATAAATCTGTCAACTTAGCTAAAAGTTTCATGTGAATAAAAAATTTAGGTCAAAAATATCCATGATTAAACCCATTAAATTTAATAAATGTATTTTATATATATTTTTTTTCACACACACAAATCAGAAATAAATAAAATATAAAGAGATTAATGGAGTTTCCACAAAATGTCCTTTCTGTGAACTTCAGGTGAAACTCTAAAGCTATTGATAACAGAAGCTCTGGAGGGTGCTGAGAAAGCAGTGTACCTGGATACAAATGAAAACATTGGAAATGTGTCTACCAAATTTATAATAATAAAGAGATAATAGTAATTACTCCCTAAAATGTATTTATTCTTATAACCCATTCGTTAATTTCAATTTCATAAAATTAATACTTCATTGCCACCTTGGAATCAAATATTAACTGAAAGTCTTTCAGGTTTGCGTAAAACATCTATTCACATGTATATTCACATATAGGTGATATGAGAGATTCAAGAGAACTTGAGTTAAACTCTCAAAAATTGATGTAAATGATTCTCTTTAAAAGTGTTTTGTAAAATAGTAGACCTGGGGCGCCTGGGTGGCTCAGTGGGTTAAAGCCTCTGCCTTCGGCTCAGGTCATGATCCCAGGGTCCTGGGATCGAGCCCCGCATCGGGCTCTCTGCTCAGCAGGGAGCCTGGTTCCTCCTCTCTCTCTCTCTCTCTCTGCCTGCCTCTCTGCCTACCTGTGATCTCTATCTGTCAAATAAATAAATAAAATATTAAAAAAATTTAAAATAGTAGACCTAACATTTGATATAGATCTTTCTTTAAATATTATGCATTGTCCAGCCATTTTTTTTTAAGATTTATTTATTTATTTAAGAGAGAGACAGAGAGAAGAGAGATAGCAAGAGGGAGAGGCAGACGTGGAAGGTGATAGAGTCTTAAGCAGATTTGGCACTGAACATGGAACCTACCCAGGGCTCAATCAATCTCATGTACCTGATATCAAAACTTGAGCCAAACCAAGAGTCAGACACTCAACAGACTCCTCTCCCAGGTGCCTCACATCCAACCTTTCTTAACAGAGAATATTCAATATAAAGAAGGCATATTGCATAATATTATTTAACTTTCATTTAATGGCTATTTAAAGTTTACTTGATTTTAATTATAAAGTACAGTAATTGTACTGTCAGATATTCTAAATGGAATATAGTAGTAAATTAATATGTATCCTAGGACTAGCTGGAATTTGCTTTAAAAAAGAAACATCTTTTGATGTTTGTTAGTTTTTGTTTCCTGGATTCTTTACACTAAAGGTAAGGTTAAGGACACAGAATCTGATATTATATATAAATATTAATGTACTATAATATATAATATAAATATGAATTATAATACAATTGTAGTACAATATATGAACAAATTTTTATAGTATGTGTCATATATGGTATATACTATGTATAGTCTATAATATGTATTATATAGTATAGTGTAAATATAACTACATAGCATGTCTAGTATATACATATAGTATATAAATTTATGTATCATATATAAGTTTATATTTATATGTATATGTTTATTATCACATTATAATGATACAAATATATAAAAATAAATATCTAGTGTATAAATATAATACAAACAATATGAATATGAATAAGACATAAGTATATAAATATAATACAAATATATAATGCAAATATATATACATAAATAAATATGTATATATCTGTAAAAATAGTATCTTGGTCTGCATTTCTATGTTCATATTTAGGCTGACTCTAAATTTTTCCTCAAGAACATTGGTGGGAATTTCTTGCTCAAAATTTGTAAAAGTAAAATCCATTTTCCTACCAGCAAAGCAAAGCAACAAACACCACCAATAAATAATAATAATAATAATAATATATTCTAAAATGAAATAGATGTTTCTGTATCAGAAACCAGAAAAGTAATGGCAATTTTTAAACTCTTAGTATACCTTTTAGAAATATTAAAAACGTCCAACTTTTCAGGGCCAGTTTTGTAAGATTAAAAAGAAATAAAAACAGGTAGACAATTGTACAGTAGGACAGTAAATGTATTTTTTTTTTAAATTTAGAGGACATCTGTGGATAGCCCACTCAATGACCAATAACATGTTAAGTCTTTTTGTGGCTTACATGTGTTGGATTTAAAGAAATAAAACAGTATTGCCTAGAGGCATTGCTTCAGGAGGGCTGTTTGATGGAGTTTCTCAGAAACTTTCAGGTTATCTGTGTTTTGCTCAATGGGGAAGTTATTTTCAATTTAAGCCGCAAGAAGGCAGAGACTCTTCCTTTCATAGCATTCCTTTAGAAATCCCTGTGATTGCCACAGCAGGCAGGGAATCTGACTTGTGGGAAAGAGAGGTATAAAGTTTCCACATTAGATGGAGAGAGCCTTAGAGCTATAGAAAACATTTGATAATGTTGCAAAGGAAAAAGCCAAGCCTTTGTAGAAACCCTATGATAGTTTTAAGTTTCACATCGACACATTGAATAAGTAAAGAAATTTAGTGGAACACAAGAGGGATCAGTGGTTACAATTACATATATAGAAACTACATGTGCCTTAAATATTTTACTTCTACCAAAACACAGACATGCTAATTAATGCATTAATCTTTGAACATAAGGCCAAGTCTTTCTCTTTAATACAAATCCTTGATTGATGTTGCATATTTTTTTAAAGATTTTGTTATTTATTTGAGACGGATAGAGAGAGCACACAAGTGGGTGAGTGTCAGAAAGAGAGGGAGAAGCAGGTTCACCACTGAAAGGAGCATGAGGATGGGCTCAACCCTGATATCGTGACCTGAGCTGAAGGCAGAAACTTAACCAACTGAGCTATCCAGGCTCCCCGCATGTTTCTTTTTTTATAAAATGCACCCATGATTTCTAGTTTTGTGTTATTAAAGTAAGAGCAATAACGAGAAGCAAAAAATACAGAATAGTTCTTATTCTAAAATAATTCTCCTTAATTTTATGTTTAGGTGTATTAGACACCAACTAACTGATTTATATTTTTGTATACTCATATTTATTGTTTTCTAAAACATATTGCTTGTATTTTATGGAATAGATATCATTTGCACACTAACTTCAATTGGTTTACATGATAATTGAATTATGTTATTGAATTCACCTATACAATTAGAATCATTTTGGGAACAAACTAAACTAACTCTTGATAAACATAAAACATGAGCAGTGAAAGCCTAAATTTAAGAGTACTCAAGATTGCATGTCATGAGCATATATTAGTGTATTTTGCAGAAATAATAGATATAATCAGTTCCTTGGGCCACTGGTCAAATTGGATATCATTTAAGAGCACTAAAATCACACCAAAAATTGGAAATGAAGGATATAAAGGCTGAGAATTGCGGGGTATAAGTTCCTGTTATGGACAATTGCATGCATGCCTGGACTCTAAGCTTCATGTCTTCTTAGCTAACAGGAGTCTTCTTCCCTGCTCAGGTTTTCTTTAAAAAAATGGTAGAACACTTTACATCATGAATCCTCAAGATGTCTAATGCTCTCTTCTCCCTAAAATATTGCTTGGATACAGACTTAAAACAGAAACATATAAGGAGAATAACATAGAACAGATAATCCCAGGACGCCTGGGTGGCTCAGTGGGTTAAGCCGCTGCCTTCGGCTCAGGTCATGATCTCAGGATCCTGGGATCGAGTCCCATGTCGGGCTCTCTGCTCAGTGGGGAGCCTGCTTCCCTCTCTCTCTCTCTGCCTGCCTCTGTCTACTGTGATCTCTCTCTGTCAAATAAATAAATAAAATTAAAAAAAAAAACAAAAAAAACAGATAATCCCAATTTTTTTTGATTTTGCAAGAGTACAAAAACTATACACCTTCAGTAGAAACCTTACTTTGTAATTTGAGTTTTGCTTTTTTGCTCACCAGGCTAGTGATATGAGGTACAATATTCTCTTGTGACGCTGGGCAGCAGCAGTGTCCAGTCAGTCACACAATCACATAACTCACAACCGTTCTGTACCCAGACAACCATCCTGTTTTTCACATTCAGTACAATAGTCCATAACTGACACGAGATATTCAACATTTGATTATAAAATAAACTTTATGTTAATCTTACCCAACTGTATGCTAATGTAAATGTCCTGAGCACAGTGCTGACAAAAGTGATTCTACCTTTGGCCCTCCATCGTACTCACACCTGGACAGTGATTTCCTTCCAGGTTCCATGTTCCAGGCCCCTTACTGGTTAATGCATATCCTGACCAGAATGTGACAAGGTTTGCTCTGATATTTCTGAAAGTGGTGCCCATAAGTACCACTTTTGATAACAGGTAGAGATTGTCTGGCAAACAGCAGAGATAGCACCATTTTAGATAAGTACCCTGTGACCCCATTACAATGCCCCTCATTTTGTAGAAGCTGTGACTTAAGGTCCAACTGAAGCAGAGAAAAGCTTCATAGTACCTGGATCATCCGTCTACTTACCTCATTCTCCCCTGTCAGGAAGTTACCTTGAATAAAACTGTGTAAGTGGTATGGAGTGTCTTACTTCAGAGGAAGATCTGTGTAATGTTAAACCATTTCAAAGAAAATGCAATAAAATGTCGCTTCTTCTCAATAGCATTAAAACACCCATTCTAACCAAAATAATATGTAAATGTAATAAATTCCCAATGAAAACTTATGAGAACATTTTAGTTTTGGAATTTAACAGGTTGATTCTAAAATTAATGTTAAAGAACTAAAGCTATAAGTAACTACAGTGAATTTAATGAACTTGAAAAATGCCCTACCACACTTCAAAATTTATACAGTTTTCTAAATTAAAACAGCATGATATTAGAATAATATCTATGGATGAATAATCCAGTAAAATAGAATAAACTAGAAGAAGAACTTTTATATGGAATCTTTTATATATTAATGAAATGGCAAGCTAGTTAAAATAAACATAATTCAATAAATTATTGCTAAAAAAAGAGGTAGAACACAAGAAGGTTTTTTTGTTTGTTTGTTGTTGTTGTTTTGTTTTGTTTTTAATTCAAATAGTTTTGGGCACCTGGGTGGCTCAGTCATTAGGGATTTGCCTTTGGCTCAGGTCATGATCCCAGGGTCCTGGGATGGAGCCTTGCATCAGGCTCCCTGCTCAGCAAGAAGCCTGCTTGTTCCTCTCTTATTCCTCTGTTAATGTTCCCTCTCTCACTGTCTCTCTCTCTCTGTCAAATAAATATATAAAATCTTTAAAAAAATTCAAATAGTTCTACCCCCTTACACTACATGCCCCAGGCTGTTCATGTACACACAAACGCACACATACACACACCAATCCCAAATGAATTTAAAAAACTAAATAAAGGAAAAAACTAATATTTAAAGAAAATACAGGAGCACATCCTCATGATCTGGTGTAGCGAGTATTTCTCTAAAAAGCACAAATAGCCTAATGTTTAACTGCATTAAAATTTAAAACTTTGGATCAATACAAGTCACTATAAGGATAAGCTAAATGACAAGCCAGTCTGAGAGGATATTCTCAATGCATATTATTCTTAAAAGTCCAGTATTTAAAATATATGAAAAACTCATAAAAATCAGGGGAGATAAGCAATCTAATAGGAAAAAGAGCCAATGACTTAAACATCCAATTCAGAAAGGAAGAAGCCAAAATATTCAATAACATTTTAAAAGATGCTCAGTCTCGGGCGCCTGGGTGGCTCAGTGGGTTAAAGCCTCTGCCTTTGGCTTGGGTCATGATCCCAGGGTCCTGGGATCGAGCCCTACATCGGGCTCTCTGCTCAGCAGGGAGCCTGCTTCTCTTCCTCTCTCTCTGCCTGCCTCTCTGCCTACTTGTGATCTCTCTGTCAAATAAATAAATAAAATATTTAAAAAAAAGATGCTCAGTCTCCATAGTGATCAGATAAATACCTAATAAAACCATAATGAGATGCCATTCCATATCCATTATATTGGCAAGGTTTAAGAATTCTGAACACTAGCAATGAGAAGGTAGAGAAGCAGGCACAATTGTGAGAATATAGATGCATACAAACACTTTGTAGAGCAATTTGGCAATATAAAGTCAGATTGAATAAATACAATCCCTTGGAACTACATTTTTTTTTTTTCTTTAGATGTAAACCATGGAGACTTTCTTGCTCATATGCCCAGGGAAATATATAAAGAATATTCCTAGCAACTTGGGTGTTGTAGACAAAGGCTGAGGAAACTTCTGTGCTTAAAAAAAAAAGTCATAATAATAAATACAAATAATAAATATAGTATGATTTCCAAATGTGGGATATTGCAGAGTAATTACCACCAATGAAACAGGGTCTCGTGTTTCAACATAATCTTTCAAAATATAGTTTCAAGTAAATGAAAGCAAGTTCATTGATAATAGAGAATGATTCCATTTATTTTAATTTTTCCCTTGATATGATTTTTATAAATTTGCAATGATACTAATGACTTGTGACACACTGTGCTACCTAACCATGATTAAGACAACCAATGATATTTCCTCATATCTTTAAAGATTTTAGTTATTCAGGAGAAGGAAAGAGAGAAAAAGTAAGAGCAAGGGGAGGGACAGTAGAAGAGGGAGAAGCAGACTCCCTGCTGAGCATGGAAATTTAACTGGTCTTGATCCTAGGACCCTGAGATCATGACCTGAGTGAGATCAGACAGTTAGTTGACTAAGTCACCCAGGTGCCCCAATAATTCCTCATATTTGAGGAAACCATATGGATTATCCTAATTCAGAGTTTCCCCAGTTTATTTTAAATTATAAAACCTTCAAAACCATATATTGTTTAGAAAATAGAAACAATATTTTTTAGATGCATAGGTATAATAATCACCCACTTATTATATAGTTACTTTGAAACTATTGAAAGGTAAGTGGCCTTCAGGAGGTATATGAGTGGCTTAAGCTCTCTAGATTGTTTGTTTTTTTCCCTTGTTTCTTCACTTTTAACACCGGATTTAAATTTTGAAAGGGAAAAAAAATGAGTAAATCTACTCACCACCCTTAGAATTTAATCTCTTAACCCAAATGTAATCATCTAAATAATTGCTTGGGTAAATTTTCTAATTTATATAATTTATTTTCTAATTTATATATACATACACATATATGTAACAGACACTGAAATGGAGGCCTTACAGGTATATCTGGTACCTCCTATGAACCACCTAAGTTCCATTTGGTCTCATTTGTCTTTTTTTTTTTTTTTTCCAGCTACTGAAGTGTGGGCATAACCAACCTCACATGAAGTTGAACCTTTAGTGCCTTTCTTTTTTTTCTTTTTTTTTTTTTTTAGATTTTATTTATTTATTTGACAGAGAGAAATCACAAGTAGGCAGAGAGGCAGGCAGAGAGAGAGGAGGAAGCAGGCTCCCTGCCGAGCAGAAAGCCCGATGCAGGGCTCAAACCCAGGACCTGGGATCATGACCTGAGCCGAAGGCAGTGGCTTAAACCCCTGAGCCACCCAGGCGCCCCTTTAGTGCCTTTCTTAAATCATCACTGCATCCTATTATTTCCTGCCCTTTGTCTTTTGTGTGGATGCCTTTCTTTGGGAAATCCAATTGGTGCTCCTGAATTAACTGAAAATTTTCAAAATTTGGGGGCACAGGGGTGGCTCAGTTGGTTAAGCATCTGTCCTTATCTCAGGTCATGAATCTCAAGACTGAGTTTCAGATCAGGCTCTCTGCTTAGTGGGGAGTCTGCTTCTCCCTCTGGCCCTCCCCCTTCTCATGCTTTCTCTCTCTCTTTCACTCAAATAAATAAATATATAAAATCTAAAAGAAAAAAAAAAAAAAAGGAAAGCTTTGAAAATTTTGACCAACTGGGTACTAGAGGTCCTAAAAAGCATAATCACATGAATCATCATCTCTTGCCATGGAATAGAATGACTAGTATCATGTAGTGGTGGCAAACTCCATTATGTTTCTTTGGCTGATTGTCCCTTCCACCTTCCTGTTTTCCTCCCGTCTCTCAAGTCAGCTCCCTGGAACACTTGTCAATCTAATACTTGCACATAAGACTATATTTTAGGTTCACCTTTTTGGAGAACCAAGGCTAAGATAGAAAAATAATGAAATAAAATATATGTGAAATATTTCACAGCTAAATAGCTTTTTTCCTACAAACACATCTTCAACTCTTACCTCATGAGCCAGGAGAGGGATATGAAACATATTCACAGTGTGGAGAGGACTAGTGAAGAGATTTCTCTGGGAAAAGCTGCTATCTTGGTCTCCCAGGAGAGCATTTGGGATTGATTCTATCTTCTTACCTAAGGCCTGAAGACTTTGAACTTCAATAAGACTCTTTGGAGAAGCTCTTTTGTGCTTCTTTGCAGTTCTGTGACATGGTAGGGTTGGTCTCACTCTTTCCTAGAGAAATCTAGAAGATGAGAAATCCACAGAATACTCTCAACATTGGTGATGGACCAAAAAAAGTCCTCAGAATTAGAAACCAGTTGTATCCCAAGGATTTCTGTTGGACTAAAGGTTCAGGAATCATTCCAATTACCCAGAGGTGTGCCATGAGGAAAAGACCCAATTCAGAGACATAGAGAATAAAGAAGAAATTGGCATGGAGTCCTGTCAAACATGGCCCTATCAAAACATGGCTACCTGGAGAGGGAGAGGAAAGGTTACAGTTGAAATTTCCAAGTGATTAACAGAGGCAGAAAGCAATTGCAACCACTTTCAAGAGAAATACATGTAACAGGGCAGAAGAGAGAATCCCAGCTATGAAACTTTTTAAAGAAACCCCTTGCAGGAAAGTCATCTAAAAAATGTTTCCATATCCAAAGAACATTACACTGGGTTAATATATGACTACATCAAGGAGGACCTTACTTCTTCATTTTTTCTCCTTCCTCACAAACAACCTGGAGAAAATGTCCAGAGAGCTGGTGAACTTTGATTGGTGAAGGTGGTCGAGTTTTGCTGATATTTAATGCAGAGTTCCTTTTTTAAAAAAATTATGTTATGTTAGTCACCATATAGTATATCATTAGTTTCTGATGCAGTGTTCCATGACTCATTGTTTGCATATAACACCCAGTGCTCCGTGCAATATGGCCCTCCTTAACACACATCACCAGACAGAGTTTCTTTTAGAGTTGTGCACTGAAGAGTCTAAACTCTACAATGAGGATTGGGTTGCACTTCAGCTTTCCTGAGAATAAGAGAAAAAAAGACAAAATATCATGTACCCTGAGGGAACTTTTTCCAAAGGCATTGTGAGAGGTTACACTTACACAGTAAATTGTGAAAGGCAAAGTGGGAAAATTAGAAATGTAGGTATCATAACATGCATGTGTGTTTATGTGTGTGTAAATGAGAATACATCGAACAAGTTGTTTCCTTACTTCTTTAATACACAAAATATATAATTATAAATATACATATGATTGATATCTATGATTATGATTATTTTCCCACTATTAGCACATCTAGGTTTATTTCATTTTTAACTTTTTATAATTATTACATAGCAAATATATGAATTCACAAACATTGTAGACTCTCTTCAACCTTTGATTGCCTGGAGTCTCTGTTCCATTAGAGGAAAGTATTTGTGTTGGTATGTATCTTAGAAAAGAAAAATATAGAGTCATTTTATTTTTTTTATCAAAATGTTATCATGTTTCATTTATCTTTAGAATTCATTGTTTCCAAACAAAAATATGTCTTGGGGAACAAAATAAACTGACAATTACATAATTATAAAGCTGCCTCATTGTTCCAATCCATACTATTTTATTTCATGGTATGAATGGCACACAGCTAATTTATACAGTGTATTTTATGGTGCGGTTCTAACTCTTGAGCTGAGTGTTACACCAGCTAGACCTCTGGTCAATGCTCAAAATTTTTATTGACTTGATTGACACTTTAAGCCAAAGATGGTCTTAACATTAAGTTATTTTTCAGCTTTCAGTTTGGGTAATATTTCAGTCCCACCAATACTCTTCGATTTGCATCCCAAATTTGAACCCACACACAGAAATTCTGAAAGCTCTTTTTTCCCTGTCATCATAGATTTAATATAAGATGGCTTTAGTGAGGGCTCATGTTACTAAGAATTCATTACAACAAGAAAATATACTGAGCGATATGATCACAAGCAATGAAAATCAAAAGATGATCAGATTAGGTGAGCAAGGTATTCTTGGGGAGTAGAATTTTTTCGCATTTTATTAACCTAAACAATTTGCTTACTTGCCCATAATCTATTGTGTGTTCTTCTTGGTGGATTATTGACAAAACAGATTGCATTGTTTTCCTATTTTTATATCTGTAAGTACATTATGTATGCCTCTTCTACTAAACTATGATTCAGAGCATTTAAAGGTTATGAGAGTTCAAGTTTTACTTTGATAGTCTGTTCCTTATGTCACCTCAGAAAACTCAGGGGGAAAAAGTCAATCTTTGAGAATCAAAAACTTGAAAAGTTTAGAAGTAGGAGAAACTGTGGTAGAGTCTAGACTTCTCATTTCGTCATAATAATGGGGTAACTGAGACCTAGAGAACTGGTTCATGTAACAAATTTGAGTCCCATTGTAGACTCATGTCTTTTTCAGAAATTTGTCCAAATACTCTTTCACCATTCTTGCCCATCCTGAACAGCTTGCCCTACCATTAACTCTAATGTTAAATATTCATTTCCTTAAGATATATATGCCACAATTGGGCTGGAATCCAATTCTGGAGTCTCCTTATTTCAATTTTAAGACCCTTCTTCTCTGGGGTGCTTGGGTAGTTCAATTAGTTAAGCATCTACCTTTGGCTCAAGTCATGATCCCAGCATCCTAGGATTGAGCTCCTTGTGGAGCTCCCTGCTCAGCAGGGGAGTCTGCTTCTCCCTCTCCCTCTGCTCCTGCTCATGTGATCTCTATCTCTTGTTCACTCTCTCTCCTTCTCAAATAAATATATGAAATCTTTAAAAAAAATTACCTTGTTCTCCTTCTCTTTTTCAAAGCTTTTTCCTTTTTTTGATTGTTAACCATGAGACTTTAATTCTCCTCTTGTCCTATACTCACTTTTAGGTCACAATTTCACTTTTTTTTTAATAAGAGAAGTAGAAGACTATGGTTTTCTTGTCCACTGAAACTCCTGTCATTGGAAATGCCCATATCCATGATCAGGCCATTCTAACACAGTGCACTTCTAACCTTCCTCTCTATGCCAGTTTATCTACTTTCCCTTAGAACACATGGTGGATCTAGCCATCTTCAAGAATTATTGCATCTTGGAAGTTTTAAACACTAATTCATCTCTCTCAGGCATTCATGACCAACTCATTTCTCATAAACACACTGATATCTGGGAACTTTGATCATTATCTGATTTTTGTAACTATTCTACACTCATTCATTTTCCTAGCCAGTGTGAACCTCATGAATGATCCAACATTAGAATCACTATCTTATCAAAATTATTAATATTCTTATGGTTTGGCTTTTTGCCATGTGGCCTATGACATATAATCTTATGTCACTCCTAAAAGTCTAATTTCTCTAATTCTGTTTTTGGTGACTGAAAAATTTTGTATAGAATCTCCTGAGTATTTACTCCCTCCTGATCAACACAAATGGTATAGAACATGGCCCAGCAATCTTTCTACATGTCCCAATTTAGCTCTTTCTGATATGAGTCACTGCAAATTGAAAACCTTTGATCATATATAATCTCCATGTATGTTTATTTTTCATGTACTTCTAACAGGCATAGATTTCACTTTCTGTACTTTGTGAGTTTGGTTTGGAGCAGTTTATACATTGTAATAAGCAAATAGTTTTAAGAAAAAAACATACTGTTGCAGCTGAAATAGACTATAGAGATAATCCAATCTAACATTTGGAGAGTGATAAAAAAAATAGTAAAGTGTCTTGCCTAAAATCTCACTGCTTTCTACTATAAGATAGGAATATAATTTAGTTGTGTCTGTGAGCCAATATCTATCATATACTGAGTACCATACTATTGTTCTTTAAGAACATTTTCTCTTGGGGGTGGCTCAGTGGGTTAAGCCTCTGCCTTCAGCTTGGGTCATGATCTCAGGGTCCTGGGATCAAGCCCCACATCAGGCTCTCTGCTCAGCGGGGAGCCTGCTTCTCCATCTCTCTCTGCTTGCCTCTCTGCCTACTTGTGATCTCTCTTTCTGACAAATAAGTAAATAAAATCTTAAAAAAAAAGAACATTTTCTCTTAACTAGTCATCAACTATCATCATTCAACTATCACCTGAAATTAATATAACTTTAATAAGTTAAACAAAGCTATTTCTCCCTCAAAAATTCCCAATGAAGGTGTCTGTTGTCATGATCATTCACCTGGTATATGAGAAATAGAAGAATATAGAGATTCCCAAGCTGGAAGCATATACATTTCCATCTCTATATTATGTCCTCTTGCAATCTATTGGTAAGAACATGTTGTGTAGTTCTACCTGAATGTATGTGGCCTGGTGTACAAAGCCCTTGATAGGGCATTTGCTTCCAGCAACAAATCTACACCAGAAGGAGAACAATGAATCTATTTTAATCTGTTCTTTGTAGCTCTCTAATTTAGTATTTCATTCCAAACCCTTTTGGCAGTATCATTATTACCCTTATCCCAAAAAAGGGAACTCTGGCTTTAGAGGTTAGGTCACCTGTCAAATATTAGGCATTATGTGGAGATAGAGGAAAGCATCAAATCAGGGGCTTGAATCCAAACTCCAGAGTCATTTCTACCGTATCACATCTCCTTGCAAAATATATGCCACCGCTGACCTTCTTGAAAGGTACGGATATGTGTCTCTTCATGTGTTTGTCTTTTTTGCAGTTACATAAGCTAGATAAGTCACAGTTCATTCAGCATGTTTTCTCTCTTCTTAGAGATAATGCTGTGGGCATTATTTCTATCACTCTCTTTAAAGATAGACCCCCTGAAAGCCTAGAACTTCAACTTGAACACTTAACTTGTATTATTTACACTTCTAAATTGTTTCAACTAATGGAATAGTCAGAAAGATATACCCACATAATTAAACAGAATTCTCTTTAGTTTTGGATTGCATTTCTGATTTTATTTATAAATTTTATTTATAAATTTCTTCTGTGCATTGTATAGATCATTATGAAGATGAGTTGACTCAGAAATCCTCAAGCAGTCATTTCATTTCTGCAAACATAGATTGTGCCTGTCATGTGCCATACCTTGTGTTTGATGCTAAGAGTAGAACGATAAATTACATGAAATACACAGCCTTATTCCTAAATTGTCACATGCTAAGTAAGAGGCATAAGAGCCATAGCATATGCTAAGAACAATAACAATAAAAAAAAATGTAGGGTGTGACAGAAGTTAGCACAGGACAATATATGTTCACACAGGGAATCTTTTAGTCTGGTTAGGAGAGATGACACATAAGTTGAGTCATAAAGTATAAGTAAGGTTATGAGGTAAAGAAAAATTGTGTTGCCACTGGGAGAGAGATGTCATGTGTTTTGTTTAACAATTAAAATCTTTTTAATCTTCTTTTCCCATAAAGAAAGAACACAGTATTTCACAGTATATATACTCAAAATTTTGATTCTCTGCTCTCTTACTTTTAAAATTTCTTCCTGTATTTACACCAACCTTGCTTTGCTATTTAGGTTCCATCATTATGCAGTTGATGATGACATGTAATGAGAATTTTGTGATGACCAAACATGTAGAAAAAGGCTCACTTGTTATCAGTTTTGGTGCAGATAAAGCAACAGAGAATGGATTTACACCCCCAGATGAACAACCAAAAATAGAGTATCTAACTATATAATTATAACTAAAACTAAGTAGAACTGTAACTATGTGCATAATGACATTGGATATGGATAACAAAGGGCAGTGGTATTGGAGAAATGGGAAATATAGGAAGTGACTCTTCTGTTTGGCTTAATTTACTGTTGCCTGAGAGGGTCTGTAGGCAGCTGCTGGGGGAAAACTCACTGGCTAGAGAGCTGAAATTCTGGGGATCTCACAGCAGCTAGAGTTGTCAAGACAGAGAGACACAGAAGACATAGTTGCCCAATGGAGGAAATACAGAGATCTACAGAAAGTCCCCCCTTGAATATTCAGCAGACAACTGATCAGCATGTACCTTTGGGAAAACAAAAACAACAACTAAAAATAAAAACAAAAACAAAAAACAAACGAACAAAAAAACCTATCTGAAGCAAGGAAAAAAAAATCCAAAAGATTAGTAGTAGTGGTCCACAGAGATCACCCAGCCAAGAATAATCACTGTTTCTACCAGAAATCCCCTATGATTTATAGGACAGTGGATAGAATAAAGAGAATGGTCTTTCCTCAAGGATGGGTATAATTAGCTGTAGACTGAGCACTATTCCAATAGTGACTAGAAAAGTATCTAAAACACCTAAACATCTAAATCATAAGAGCGAGGGATAAAGGATCCAGCAGTTTCCTAGTAACTTGAGCACATACTAGAAAAAAAGAAATCTCAAGTATATTTGTAGAAACATAAAAACATCTAGCACTTAGCAAAGTTTAGAAAAAAAGTCTCTTATCCAACCAAAAGGTACCAGACATGCAAAGAACCAATAAAATAAAAATTTTATGGCAGAGAAAACTAATCAATGGAATCTGACTCACACTTGACACAGATGTTACAATTATCAGACAAGTACATTAAATGTAATTATAATTGTTTTCCATAATTTTGAATGTTTACACAGGGTCAGAATGATATAAAATTGATTTAATTCATTAGAAAATCTACAAGGTTTGAGATAAAGTAGAACTAGCTGCTCCTGATGACAGATTAGATGCTACAGAAGAAAGCTCAATGAACTTGAACATATACCTAGGTAACACAGAGAAAAAAATAATTAAAAATAAAATAAAATAAAGCATCAGTCAACAGTGGTGCAAGTTTGAGCAGGCTAAATTAAGTATAGTTACTGTACTAAAGGTGGGATGGGGATGAACAAGAAGAAAAACAAACTGATGAAATTGATGAAACATATAAACTATAAGAAGTTCAGTTAAATTCAAGCACAAGATAAGAAGAAAATTACTAAAATAAATACTGAATAAACAAAAAAATTAATTACTAAGCTAAGTCATCAAAAGAAAATTTAAAACAATAGTTTAGAATTTTTGGATATAGAAATTCAGTTTGGATTTTTTCATCAAGTGGAGATTTTTTTTTTATTATTTTTTAAAACTGGTTAAAATTAAGACTTTCTTTCAGGCATGCAATACTTAAGGGATTTATTACCAACAGAGCCCCCATTATAAGAAAAGTTAAATGAAGCACTTGGGGCAAGGGAAATATTAGTAGGAGATTATGGAATAATGTTATATATCTCATTTGAGGTAAGACTGGTGGTTTCCTGCTGTACTACAGATCAATAGAGTTTTTATGTTGGCTCTGAGAGTAGTTATCCTTAGGAGAGTAGAATCCAGGCGGTGCCATGGTCACTCAGTTGGTTAAATGACCAACTCATGGTTTAGGCTCAGGTCATGATCTCAGAGTCCTGGGATCTAGCCCAGGGTCATGTTCAAAGCTCAGCGCAGAGTCTGCCTTTTCCCTCTCCCTCCGCTCCCCCTTCCACCAAATTGTGCTCTTTTTCAGGTAAATAAATAAAATCTTAAAACAGAGAAAGAGAGTAGAATCCGTAATTATCTAGGAAAGAATATTTTATCAGATATTTGGTACTTCAAGAATTAAGCAGCAAAAGCTCCTTAACTTTCAAGTGAGGGGCAATTTATAAAACTAGGGAATATTATATTCTATATTTCTGTTCTTTTCATTCCTATCCTCATTTCTGATGTTCTAAGAGTACTACTTTTTATCATGACCTTTGTGATGAACTTCTTTTAACCAGTATTTGAGGGTACATCTAGAAAAGAAAAACCTTTAATTTTTCCTGATGTATCATAATTCCCCCTTCCTTTCTGAAATAAAATTTTGCTGGCTGTGGAATTTATGGTTGATGGTTCTTTTCTTTCAGCTCTTAAAACTTTTTGTTCTACTCCCTCAATTCTCTATTATTTCAATTGAAAAATTTGTTGAAGTTCTCATTTGTATTCATTCACCTAGTATATTGTGTGTTTTTTTTTCTCTGGCTGTTGTAAAAATTTTATCTTTGTCTTTAGTTTTCATTGGATTCACTGTGATTTGCCATGATTGATGTATTTGGGTATATCATATCAATATTTGACTCAGGTTCTCAAATATGCAGATTTGTATGTTTTGACAAATTTGGAATATATTTCATTATTTTGTTGCAAACTCTTTTAATCCTACTCTGTTTCTTTTCTCTACTTGGGATTCCACTAAAACACATTTGAATTTTTCTTATGTTCCTCACAAGTTCCTAAATTTCTATGCACTTTTAGTTAGTCTATTTTCTTTCAGTTTTTCAGTTTTGGTGATTCTATTTGTTTGTCTTCATATTTACTAATATTATGTTATTTCCATTCAATTATTGAGCAAATTTCCATTTTTTTGTATTTTTCTTTTCCATAGTTTTCATTTTTTATAAATAACTTCTATATTCTATTTCTGACTATTTTTAGGAGAATTTACCACTTATTCTTGTAGGATTTATGATGATTGCTTTAAACTTATTGCCAGATAATATCATCATTTGATTAATCTCAGGTAAGGTTTATGTATAATTTTCTCCTTCAAGAACTTTTTTACACTTCATTGGTTCATGGTATGCATGGTGATTTTTAATTTTCTTTTTGTATATGAGATCAATATTTGAGTTGTAGGTTTTGTTTTTCATTTTTTAAAAGACTTTATTTATTTTTAAATGGTTTTAGGTTTAGAGCAAACTTGAGCAAAGTTATAGAGGTTTTCCCTATAACCTTTGCCTTTACATTCATAGATATCCCCATTTTCGACATGCCAAGCCAAAGTAATTTATTTGTTACAACTAGTGAACCTACATTGACACATCATTATCACCCAGTCCATAATTTATGGTAGGATTTACAACTGATGCTGTACATCTCATGGGATTGCACAAATTTACAGTAAAGTGCATTTACCATTATAGAATCATTCAAACTGCTTTTACTTCCATAAAATTTTTCAGCACTGTGCCTATTTATCTCTTTTCCCTAACTTCTGAAAGTGACTGATTATTTACTTATTCACTTATTTATTTATTTATTTATTTATTTATTTATTTTACTTTCTCCATAGCTTTGCCTTCCAAAGAATGTCCAAGACTTGGGTTTATACATTATGTATTCATTCCAGATTGACTTTTTTCACTTTATATATTTTTAATATTCCTTTATTTTCTTTCTATGCCTTGATAGCTTATTTCTTTTTAACATTGAGTAACATTCCATTGCCTGGATATACATGGTTATTTATCTATCACCTACCAAAATAAATAAATAAATAAATAAATAAAAAGTAAAACTGTGTGCAGGTTTTTGTGTGGATATAAGTATTCAACACTTTGGGGTAAATACCAAGTGGTGCCATTGCTGAATCATGGTAAGAGAATATTTAGAGGATATTTAGTTTTGTAAGAAATTATCAAATTGTCTTCCAAGTTGTCTGAATCATTTCCTATTCCCACTATCAATGAATGAAAATTTCTGTTGTTCTATATCCTCAGCAGCATTTGGTATTATCATGTCATTGTTCTGGATTTGGCCATTCTAATAGGCACCTGGTTGTAAACTAAAGTTATTTGGATTTACAGCTTTTTAATGACATATTAAAAGAGCATCTTTTTCTATGGTATTTACCAACTGTATATTTTCTTTGCTGAGGTGTCTGTTTAAATTTTTAGTGCATTTTTAATTGAGTTGTTTGTGTTCCTATTGTTGAGTTTTTTAAGGATTCTTTGATAACAGCTCTTTAACAGAGAGGATTTTGCAAAAATGTTCTCTCACTCTGTGACTTGTCTTCTCAGTCTTTGATATTATCTTTTGCACAACTTAAATTTTTAGTTTTAATGAAGTCTAGCTTATCAATTCTTTATTTTATGGATTGTGCCTATGGTGTTTTATCTGAGAAGTCATTGCCAAACAAAAGGTCATCCAGATTTTCTCCTATGTTATCTTCTAAGAGTTTTATATTTTTTTCATTTTACATTCTGATATGTAATACACTTTGAAATAATTTTGGTGAAAGAGGATGTCCAATGGCTCCAGGACTTTTTCAAGGAGACATTCTGCTCCACTGTATTGCCTTTACTCCTTTGACAAAGATCAGCTGACAATGTATTGGGATCTAGGTCCGTGCTCTATTTCTGCTTCATTGATTTGGTTTCTATTTTGCCAATTCCACACTGCCCTCATTAATGTATTTCTATAGTATGTCTTGGAGTCAGTAGTGACAGTCTTCCAATTTTGTTCTCTAATCCTGTGTTGGCTGTTCTGGATCTTTTGCTTCTCCATATAAACTTTAAAATCAGTTTGTCATTATACAGAAAAGAACTGTTGAATTTTTATTGGGATTTAAATGACTCTATAGATCAATTTAGGAAGAACTTTCAATATGATTTTGAAAATGAATAGTGAGAATGACATGTTGGCCTTATGTCTGATCTTAAGTGGAAAAATTTTGAGATTCCCAACATTATGCAATATGGTTTTCTTAGATTTTGTATATATTCTTTTAAAATATTTATTTATTTGGAAGAGAGAGGGCAAGATGGTACAAGCATGACAGAAGGAAAGGGAGTGGCAGAGGGAAAAGGAGAAGCAGACTCCCCGCTGAGCAGGGAAGCCCAACTGGTTCTATCCCAGGACCCCTGGATCATGACCTGAGCCAAAGGCAGAAGCTTAACGAACTAAGCCACCCAAGTACTACAAAATTTGTACCTATTATTTGTCAGGTGGAGAAACTTCTCTATTCCTAGTTTACTGAAAGTTTTTCTTTTTTTTTTTTTAAATCACAATGGGCATTGAATTTTGTCAACTATTTTTTTTCAATTGACTGATATAATCATGTGATTTTTCTTTTTTAGACTGTTGATGTCATGGATTACACTGATTTCTGAATGATTAAACTAGCTTTACATACCTGGGATAAATCCAACATTGTCATGCTCTATAATTCTTTTTGTATATTGTTAAATTCTAGTTGAAAATATTTTGTTGAGAATTTGTACATCACTGTTCAAAAGATAATTTTGTCTCAAGTGTCTTGTAATGTCTTTGTCTGGTTTTGGTATTAAGGTAATTCTGGCCTGTATTAGGAAGTGTTCCCTCTGCTTCTGTTCTCTGAAAGGAACTGTAATGAATTGGTACAGTGTATTTCTTTTGTGTATGGTTGATCCAACAGTGAACCCACCTGGGCTGGGTTTTTGGCAAGCATAATGAGCATCCTTTTTTTTGGAGATTATTTATTATTGTCTCCATTTCTTTAATAGATATAACTCCATTCATATTGTCTACCCTTCTTATGTGAGTTCTGGCAGATTTTGTCTTTAAAGGAATTGGTCCATTTCATTTAGTTTATCAAATTTGTGGACATAGAGTTGTTCATAATATCCCTTGATTATTCTTTTAATGTTTATAGGATCTGCAGTGATATTCTTTCCTTAATGTCTTTTAAAAAGATTTTTGAGGTATAATTTACATATAACATTATTAATTTTATGTGTATAATGTAATGATTCAATACTTGTATTTATTATAAAATGATTCTTATAATATTACTGACATTAGTAATTTTTGCCCCTCTCCCTTTTTCTTAGCCTGGCTAAAGACTTAGCAATTTTATTTATCTTTTTATAGAACCAGCATTTTGTTTTTATTTTTTCTAATAATTTCTTTTTTCTTTTTAATTTTTCTGTTCTTAATGTGTATTGTTTCTCTTTTTTGAATTTAATTTGTTCTTTTTTAGTTTCCTTAGGTGGAAGCTTTGATGATTTTTTTAGGTCTTTCTTCATTTCTATTATATGGATGCTGCTGCTCTATATCCTACACATTTTGATAAGTTGTGCTTTCATTTTCATTTAGTTCAAAATATTTAAAAATTTTTCTTGAGATATATTATTTGACCTATTTGTTATTCAGATTTTATTGTTTAATTTCCATGCATTATGGAATGTTCTGGTTGTTTTTTTTTTAATATTGATTTCTAGTGTGGTATCATTGTGGTTTGATAGCAGACATTGGAGGACTTCTATTCTTTAAATTTGTTAATGTTTGTATCCCACCATGTGTTGTGGGAGCTTGAGAAGAATGTGTTATTTTTTTATAGATTTTATTTATTTATTTTTAAAGATTTTATTTATTTATTTGACAGACAGAGATCACAAGTAGGCAGAGAGGCAGGCAGAGGGAGAAGAGGAAGCAAGCTCCCCACGGAGCAGAGAGCCCGATGTGGGGCTTGATCCCAGGACCCTGGGATCATGACCTGAGCTGAAGGCAGAGGCTTTAACCCACTGAGCCACTCAGGCACCCCGAGAAGAATGTGTATTCCTCTTGTTGGGTTAAATAGTCTGTAGATGTGAGTTATATCCAGTTGATGGATGGTGTTGTTGAAACTGTTTCCTTACTAATTTTCTGCCTACTGGATCCATCCATTTCTGATAGAAGTTGAGAATCGACATCTCCAAATATAACATAGTGAATTCATCTTTTTGTTCTTGCAGTTCTATTAGTTTTTGCCTAACAGAGATTGATGCTTTGTTGTTAGGAGCATACATATAAAGGATTTTTTCTTTTTACTTTTTTTGAGAATTGACACCTTTATTAGTATGCAATATATTTTTAAATCCTTGATAACTTTTCTTGTTTTAATTCAGCTCTTCTGAAATTAATTTAACTAAACTTGCTTTATTTTGATGAATGTTAACATGATATAATTTACTTTAACCAATTACTTTTAATCTGTATATGTTTTTATATTTAAAATGAGGTTTTTCTAAACAACATATAGCTGGTTGTTGTTTTGAAATCTACTCCAACAATCTCTGTCTTTTAACTTGTGCATTTAGAACATGGACATTCAAATTAAAACTGACATAGTTGGATTGGCATATATTGTATTTGTTATATTTTTTAATTGTTCTCCTTGTTTTTTGTTTCAATTATGTCTTTCACATTTCTCCCATTTTTTGGCTTTAATTGAGCATGTTATATGATTTTATTTTCTCTTTTACTTAGTATATGAGTTGTACTTTGTTTTCCCTTCTTTTTCTAGTGGTTGCCCTAGAGTTCACAACATACATTTACAGCTAATCCGGGACCCCTCAAATAACACTATACTCTTTCTAGGTAGTATGTGTATCATGTAATAACAAACTAATTCCCTCCTTCACATCCCTGGTATTATTGCTGTCATGTATTTTACTTATACGTAATCATACTATCTATGTAATAATATATATATAATCATATATCATATTATTATATGATACAATGCATCATATAATATTTTGTTTTACTTTTGAAGGATAATGCTAGAGGTTACAGAATTCTGGATTGGGGTGTGTGTGTGTGTGTGTGTGTGTTTTCCTCTCAATTCTTTAAATATTCTCTCCATTCTCTTCTTGATTGTATGGTTTCTTAGGAGAAGTTGCCTTTCATATTTATCTCTTTTCCTCTATTTGTAGAGGAATTTGTAGAGGAAATATATTTCCTCTATTTCCTCAGCTTCTCTCAGGATTTTTTTTTTTGTAATCTTTGATTTCCTGTAATTCAAAGATGATATGCTTAGGTGTGACTTTTTATCTTGCTTGATATACTCTTAGCTTCCTTTAACTGTGACTTGGTGACTGACATTAATTTAGGGGAAATTCTCAATCTTTATTATTCTAGATAGTTCTTCTGTTTCTATATCTTTTTCTTCCCACTCTAATATTCTCAACTCACATATGTTACACATTTTGTAGTTGAAACACAGTCCTTGGATGTTCCGCTTTGTTTTCAGCCTTTGTTCTCTTTGTTTTTTTTTTTTTTTTTTTTTTTGGTTTTTGAGCAGTCTTGATTTCTAGCTCACAGATTCTTTCTGTAGCCATGCCTAGTTTGCTAATGAACCCATCAAAGGCATTCTCCATTTCTGTTACAGAGTTGTTGTTTAATTTCCATTATTTCTTTCTGGTTCTTTTTAAAGACGTTCCCCTCTCTGCTTACACTGTCCATATGTTCTTGCATGTTCTATATATTGTCTGCTAGAGTCCTGAACAAATTAATCATAGTTTTAAATTCTCAGTCTGGTAATTCCAATATCCCTGCAATTGTAGTTTTTATGGTTTTGTGGTTGTAGTTCTGTGGTTTTCAGATTGTGCTTTTTTGTTTGTTTTTGTTTTTGTTTTTTGTTAATGGCTTGTAATTTTCTTCTCGATAGAGGGGTAAATTGGTCTGTTATAAATAGGCTTTATTAATGTGGAGGTAAGGAGTAGAAGGAAGGAAAGTTTTCTATAATCTTATGCTTAGGTCTCAGCATTTTGGTGAGCCTATGCCTCTGGACTGAATTTCACAAGCCTCTGTTAGTTGATTTTTTTGTTTTGTTTTGTTTTGTTTTATTTTGTGTTGTTTTGTTTCATTTTTCCTTCCCTTTTTAGTAGGGACAGGATGGGTGGAGTGGGGTAGAGTTGGACATTTTCCTTCTCTCATGTAGAAGGCTAGAGCCTGGTAGATTTTGATGTTTCTTCTCTAGATCAGTTAGGCTCTGATACCATCTCAGCAGGTTTGGGTCTGGTTAACTAGGTTCCCCCGAGGACAAACCTTTTTATGGAGAACAGAATGCTCTGGCATATTTCAGGATAATTTCATTCCTTTTCCCTTCACCTAGGGTAAGCACATACAGTTTTTTCTTTAATAGTTTTTGTTGGAATCTTGTCGAGTTTCTAGAGGTAAATTTTACAATATTGCCCTTCTCACACTGGAGTTCTTAACTCTTAAAGTGCTTCACACTGACCTTCCAGAAATAAGTCAGTTTTCCTACCCCAAAATTAGTTCTTGGGATGGATTTCTGCTCATCAATTTCGTCTCTAGGAAGCCATGACTTCTTGTATTCACCCTATCTTTCTCCAATCTTGGGGATAATGGTATACCCTATGTCCTCTCCTTTCTTATGGATCCCTAAAGAGTTGTTGATTTTTCAGTCTATCTTTTTGCTAGTTGCTAGGACATACTGACAATTTCTAAAACACTTACATGCAGAATCTGGACCTGAGAGTCTTTCTCAGCTTTGTGGGTTTTGTTTCTGTATTTGTTGTGTGTGTGTGTGTTTTGTTTGTTTTTTGTTTTTTTGTTTTTGTTTTTGTAATTTCCTTTCCACTGCACCTTTCTATGGAGTAGAAATCAAAATGCAAGATTGCAGAGGCACTTGAGTGGCTCAGTCTATTGTCTGACTCTTGATTTGAGCTCAGGTCATGATCACAAGTTACTGAGATCGAACCCTGTGTCAGGCACTTTGGGGAACTTGTTTAAGATTCTCTCTCTTCCTCCCCCTCTGTCCTTTTCTCTCAAAAACAAACAAACAAACAAAAAAAAGGGAGAGAGAGACAGAGAGAGAAAACAAAAGGGAAGGATGCATGTATGTCTAACATATGTCAAATTCTCTCTCTAAATGCATATCTATATCTATATTGATATCATCTACATCTAGATACGAAATCTCATTTCTGATTCATCACCCTGCCTAGGGTTTTGAAACTTTTATGTTTCAATGCTAAAACCAATGCAGTTGGGAAAATTTTCCTTGTAAAATGAAAACTTTTAATTGAATTATAGTTCCCAAGATTAGTCAATTGTTAAAATTGCCTGTGTAATATTTTAGGATAATTTCTTGTTTCAATTTCTTAATCAGAAAATCTGGAAGATGGAGTCTTGAATTTTATTGTTTTAAAATTTCTTCTGTGTACTTCTGACAATCACTCAATTTATATTAGTGAGAACTGAAGATTTCTCTGTTTCTCTATATACAATTCAATGATTTTATGAAATATTTATTGTTGAGCAATCTCTGGATTGCTCCAAAATGGAGATTAAATCCCAATGCAGGGGGGAAAAAAGTGAAACTTGAAGGTCATTGTATTTTATGGAAAATATCATAATAAAGAAGCAATCAGAGAGTTACCTAAAATGAGCTTTTTGGCATTGTGACAAGCGAGATAAGGTGGCCAGGATCTCATTCACAGCTGTTCCCTTAACACTTGCTGTTCAACACTTTTTTTTTTTTATTGTTGTCCACATTCAGCCATTGGCAGAATGAAGTGATCGGTTTCATTTTCTATATTGTCTACTCTTTTTATTCTGTACATCCTCCCAGCCTCCATTATGTAGGTAGATTCTCTTCACACTTTCTTTCAGAAATTTACAAAATATAGCCCATTAAGGATCTGAAATAGTTTTCAGTAAGTGCAAAATTATGTACAAGAAAAAAAAAGTAAACGTACAGTACACAAATGTCAACAAATTTCATAAACAAAAATCTAAGTGAATGTCTTCCTAACTTCTTGGTGGAGAACAAATTTATTTAAAGAAAAATATAAAATTGTTAATCAAAAATGTTAATAAATTTGAATATTCCAAAAATATATAAATTCCATTTATTCTAAGATACAAGTGGAAAGATAAACTACAAGTCTTCAGAAGACATTTACACTACAGACAACCAATAGATGCTTAAAATTAGGAATATATAAGGCACTCCAAAAATCAATAAGATAAGAGCAAATAACCCAAGAGAAAATGAACTTTTTACAAAACAGAAAATATAATTTTTGGTACTTTTATAATAAGATATTCACCCTCACCAATAATTTGGGGGAAAAATAGGAATATGGTAATTTGTTATTTTGCCAACTGGAATAAAATAAGATGTGGCTGAAATCCTAAATACTGTTAAGGATGTAGATTATATTAGATCCTTTAATAATTGTTATTAGCATTCTCATTTCAGAAATTGGGCATTATTTTATGAAGTCAAATATCCAGTATTCTAAGACATGTTAGTACTAATCATAATTATATAACCAAGACTTGCCAATCCTTACCAGTAAGTGTATGCAAGAATGTTTATAACAGCAAAAACTGGACACAACTGGAATGTTCATGGTCAGGAGAACAGATAAACTTTCTGTGGCATATTCACAGGTAGCTCATATTATAGCTATAAAACTGAATGTAGTATGGTGAAAATAAACTGAAAATATATACAATACATATGTCAATAATAATTCTGAATGAGAAAAAAATGGTACCAAAAAACTATGTATAATATAGTGCCTTCTTAAAAGATGAAATTTGAAAACAAGCCACACTAAACCATGTATTTTTTTTCGTTGTCTAGTGACCAAAGAACAAAATACAATTTATTCTCTCCCACAAAAATGCATTCCATATAAAATAGTGGAGGTGCACCTGTAAATCCATAATAAAATCTCACATTTGAAACAGAGGGAAGCAAGAGGAAGATAACTCTCATTGGTCCATGAAAATGATGAAATTCTCACAAACAAGTATTATTGGGAGAGTTCTCTGACTGGACAGTAAAGAAGGTCTTTGATTTGACTTCAGTTCTTTTCTCTGGAATATTTGTCTCTATTATTTTTCATGGCTCTTAGCACCACATTCTGAGATTTTCCCTCATCGGTTTACACATATGGCCACATCTGAAGTGGATATTGAAAAATGGGCCTTCATTGTGAGCTTACAGCTTTTGCTTACCTCCTCCTTCATGTCTGTGTAAGGGTTTCTTACTATTATTTTTATTTGTATTAGGCTTCAGTTTATGGATTTCTTGGGAATAAAATGTCTACTTAATAATCAACTACTAATTTATCCCTTCAGTCAGACCACGTGCTGTTAGTTATTTTCAAATTTATTTCTGAGGCATACTTTATAATTCTCTGTCATCTATCTATCATCTGTCTATCTATCATCTATCTATCTATCTATCATCTACCATCTATCTATCAAATGTCTATATACATAATTTTTCCCATTCTTGGCCTCAATATCTCAATTTAGAAAGGACTGCCTGTAGTCCATCTAGCTTGAGTAATATCAAAATATACTTCACCACATGGCTAGGTCTTTCAAGGGGGTTTGTTGCTCAAAATCTTTATTAAATCTTTTTTTTTTTTTCACTTTATATCTAGAACCAGTTGGATTTTCCAACTAGTTGTGGCCCTGAATTTAATGAGTTTCTCTATTCTTTTTCATTTCTGCTTTTGAACCAGCCAGTTGTTTTTTTTTTTAAAGCTTATCCCTTATTTCTAAAATCTTACTTAATGCAACCAGTTAAACCCCAATATCCAACTTAAAGTCTATTTCTAAAACTCTTCTGTGAGAGCCATAGACTCAGTAGGCACCTGCTTTCTCAGGTATTGATGACAGAAGCTACTAAGTTTTTTGCAACTCCATGACACAGGGCTCCATCCTTCTAGCCTCTTATAATGATTTTCTTGCCACTCTATCATGGACTTACACAGTTGAGGCCTTTTTTAAACAATAGAATGCTGATTTATATATTAATTATAACAATGTTAACTGCTATAACATATAAATGTTAGCTATCCATGGTTTAGCAAATTAGTAGTCTATTGCTTACTAAAATAAAACTCCAAATGATTGTTTCTAGTAAGCATGTGGCTGTGCCCCAAGTTGTGATTCCTTCTAGCAACTTACGGCTTCACTCTATTCAACATGTGGCTTCCACAGTTACAGGACAAAGGGAAAGAGATGTAAGGGCTGCATATGGAGGTTCTTTTGGTCAGGTTATGGAAGTGGCACAATTATTTCAGCTTATACTAAATGGCATAGAACCCAAACACATAACCACACCAACTGAAGGGAAAGCTGGGAAAGAATTGTCTATCAGCATCATAAAGTAAATATGTTTGAAGAACTCCGAGCTAGTATTTGATACACATTTCATTGTAAATTTATTTTTTTGTTATTCTCCCCCATTAGATAATGAGTTCTTTGGAACAGATTCTTATTTTTTTCAACTTTTTATCCCCACAACAATCACTCCATTGGGACATGAAAAGTGTTGAAGGAACGCTAAATCAATGGTCTTCAGTTTTTGTAAACATGATCACAATAGTGATAGAAACCACAAATGTAGGAAAGACTTTAAAATGCAAGTTTGTGATACACTTCTGAGACTACAACTTTTGTCATCTATATACTCTGTATGATCTTTCTGATGAACATAGTGGAAAAATTAGACGAAAAGCACACGTAAATGGTAGGTTTTAATTTTTTAATTTTTTATTATAAAATAAGCACAGGGGCACCCTGGGTGGCTCAGTTGGTTAAGTGTCTGAATTCTGGTTTAGACTGAGGTTATGATCTCAAGGTTGTGGGATGGAGTCCTACACAGGCTCTGCATTAGGTGTGGAGTGTATTTAGGACTCTCTCTCTTCCTCTCCTTATGTACCCTTAAAAATTAATAAAATAAAATAAACAAAAATACAGAAAAGCAGAGAAATTGTATACTTCATGGGTGAGCTAAAGCAAATGCCCTTGTAACTTCCACACAGATGAAGAAATAGAAATTTGACAGCCACCTTCTTAGCCCCTCCATGGGTCCCATCCACATTATCAACTCAAAATACAAAATAACCACTATCTGATTTCTATAGTAATAACTTTCTTGTGTTTCTTAATTTTAGTACTCAACTCTACGCCCTTAGACAAAAAATAGTTTAGTCTTTACCATTTTTACCTAGTAAGTATGTTTGTGTTTAACTCACGAATTATTGTTTCATCTTTTTATTTTTCTCACTGCTTATTTATTGAAGAACACTGGTCCTTTAAAATGTAGAGTTTTTCACCATCTAGATATTACTAATTGTGTATTCATAGTGTGGTTCTGCTGTTTCTATATCCTTTGTATTTCTTGCACAGCTGTATTCAGATGCATTAGATATTTCAGGTTCAATACCAATGAGGATACTATAGGAGGTATGTCTTCCTTCCAGGAAGGACACAAGTTCTAATTGTCCCCTTTTTTGTAAGGTTAGTGACTGGTGATTCTCTAGGTCCTTTACTTCATCAAGGTTACTTACTGGGTAGTTTCTTTTTTTCTTTTTCTTTCCTTCCTTCTTTCTTTTCTTTCTTTCTTTCTTTCTTTTTTTATTTTTTATAAACATATAATATATTTTTATCCCCAAGGGTACAGGTCTGTTAATCGCCAGGTTTACACCCTTCACAGCACTCACCATAGCACATACCCTCCCCAATGTCCATAACCCCGCGCCCCCTCTCCCAAACCCCCTCCCCCCATCAACCCTCAGTTTGTTTTGTGAGATTAAGAGTCACTTATGGTTTGTCTCCCTCCCAATCCCATCTTGTTTCATTTACTCTTCTCCTACCCCCTTAACCCCCCATGTTGCAGCCCCACTTCCTCATATCAGGGAGATCATATGATAGTTGTCTTTCTCTGATTGACTTATTTTGCTAAGCATGATACCCTCTACTTCCATCCACGTCATTGCAAGTGGCAAGATTTCATTTCTTTTGATGGCTGCATAGTATTCCATTGTGTATATATACCACTTCTTCTTTATCCATTCATCTGTTGATGGATATCTAGGTTCTTTCCATAGTTTGGCTATTGTAGACATTGCTGCTATAAACATTCGGGTGCACGTGCCCTTTTGGATCACTACGTTTGTATCTTTAGGGTAAATACCCGGTAGTGCAATTGCTGGGTCATAGGGTAGTTCTATTTTCAACATTTTGAGGGACCTCCATGCTGTTTTCCAGAGCGGTTGCACCAGCTTGCCTTCCCACCAACAGTGTAGGAGGATTCCCCTTTCTCCACATCCTCACCAGCATCTGTCATTTCCTGACTTGTTAATTTTAGCCATTCTGACTGGTGTGAGATGATATCTCATTTTGGTTTTGATTTGTATTTCCCTGATGCCGAGTGATATGGAGCACTTTTTCATGTGTCTGTTGGCCATCTGGATGTCTTCTTGGCAGAAATATCTGTTCATGTTGTCTGCCCATTTCTTGATTGTATTATTTGTTCTTTGGGTGTTGAGTTTGCTAAGGTCTTTATAGATTTTGGACACTAGCCCTTTATCTGATATGTCATTTGCAAATATCTTCTCCCATTCTGTCAGTTGTCTTTTGGATTTGTTAACTGTTTCCTTGGCTGTGCAAAAGCTTTTGATCTTGATAAAATCCCAAAAGTTCATTTTTGCCCTTGCTTCCGTTGCCTTTGGCAATGTTCCTAGGAAGATGTTGCTGTGGCTGAGGTCGAAGAGGTTGCTCCCTGTGTTCTCCTCAAGGATTTTAATGGATTCCTTATCACATTGAAGTCCTTCATCCATTTTGAGTCTATTTTCATGTGTGGTGTAAGGAAATGATCCAATTTCATTTTTCTGCATGTGGCTGTCCAGTTTCCCAACACCATTTATTGAAGAGGTTGTCTTTTTTCCATTGGACATTCTTTCCTGCTTTGTCGAAGATTAGTTGACGATAGAATTGAGGGTCTATTTCTGGGATCTCTATTCTATTCCGCTGATCTATGTGTCTGTTTTTGTGCCAGTACCATGCTGTCTTGATGATGACAGCTTTGTAATAGAGCTTGAAGTCTGGAATTGTGATGCCACCAACTTTGGCTTTCTTTTTCAATATTTCTCTGGCTATTCGAGGTCTTTTCTGGTTCCATATAAATTTTAGGATTATTTCTTACATTTCTTTGAAAAAAAAAATGGATGGTACTTTGATAGGAATTGCATTACATGTGTAGATTGCTTTAGGTAGCATAGACATTTTCACAATATTTATTCTTCCAATCCAGGAGCATGAAACATTTTTCCATTTCTTTGTGTCTTCCTCAATTTCTTTCATGAAGTTAATTTCTCTTTCTTCTGTCTTGTTGTTGGTATAGAAAAATGCAACTGATTTCTGTGCATTGATTTTATATCCTGACACTTTACTGAATTCCTGTACAAGTTCTAGCAGTTTTGGAGTGGAGTCTTTTGGGTTTTCCACATATAGTATCATATCATCTGCGAAGAGTGATAGTTTGACCTCTTCTTTACCGATTTGGATGCCTTTAATATCCTTTTGTTGTCTGATTGCTGAGGCTAGGACTTCTAGTACTATGTTGAATAGCAGTGGTGATAACGGACATCCCTGCCGTGTTCCTGACCTTAGCAGAAAATCTTTCAGTTTTTCTCCATTGAGAATGATATTTGCGGTGGTTTTTCATAGATGGCTTTGATAATATTGAGGTATGTGCCCTCTGTCCCTACACTTTGAAGAGTTTTGATCAGGAAGGGATGCTGTACTTTGTCAAATGCTTTTTCAGCATCTATGGAGAGTATCATATGGTTCTTGTTCTTTCTTTATTAATGTGTTGTATCACATTGATTGATTTGTGGATGTTGAACCAACCTTGCAGCCCTGGAATAAATCCCACTTGGTCGTGGTGAGTAATCCTTTTAATGTACTGTTGAATCCTATTGGCTAGTATTTTGGTGAGAATTTTCGCATCTGTGTTCATCAAGGATATTGGTCTGTAGTTCTCTTTTTTGATGGGATCCTTGTCTGGTTTAGGGATCAAGGTGATGCTGGCCTCATAAAATGAGTTTGGAAGTTTTCCTTCCATTTCTATTTTTTGGAACAGTTTCAGGAGAATAGGAATTAGTTCTTTAAATGTTTGGAAGAATTCCCCTGGGAAGCCATCTGACCCTGGGTTTTTGTTTGTTTGGAGATTTTTGATGACCATTTCAATCTCCTTACTGGTTATGGGTCTCTTCAGGCTTTCTGTTTCTTCCTGGTTCAGTTGTGGTAGTTTATATGTCTCTAGGAATGCATCCATTTCTTCCAGATTGTCAAATTTGTTGGCGTAGAGTTGCTCATAGTATGATCTTATAACTGTCTGTATTTCTTTGGTGTTCGTTGTGATCTCTCCTCTTTCACTCATGATTTTATTTATTTGGGTCCTTTCTCTTTTCTTTTTGATAAGTCTGGCCAGGGGTTTATCAATCTTATTAATTCTTTCAAAGAACCAGCTCCTAGTTTTGTTGATTTGTTCTATTGTTTTTTTGGTTTCTATTTCATTGATTTCTGCTCTGATCTTTATGATTTCTCTTCTCCTGCTGGGTTTAGGGATTCTTTCTTGTTCTTTCTCCAGCTCCTTTAAGTGTAGGGTTAGTTTGTGTATTTGAGACCTTTCTTTTTTCTTGAGAAAGGCTTGTATGACTATATATCTTCCTCTCAGGACTACCTTTGCTGTGTCCCACAGATTTTGAACCGTTGTGTTTTCATTATCATTAGTTTCCATGAATATTTCCAATTCTTCTTTAATTTCTGGTTGACCCATTCATTACTTAGAAGGATGCTGTTTAGTCTCCATGTATTTGGGTTCTTTCCCAATTTCCTCTTGTGATTGAGTTCTAGCTTCAGAGCATTGTGGTCTGAAAATATGCAGGGAATGATCCCAATCTTTTGATAATGGTTGAGACCTGATTTAGGACCGAGGATGTGATCTATTCTGGAGAATGTTCCATGTGCACTAGAGAACAATGTGTATTCTGTTGCTTTGGGATGCAATGTTCTGAATATATCTGTGATGTCCATCTGGTCCAGTGTGTCATTTAAGGCCTTGATTTCCTTGTTGATCTTTTACTTGGATGATCTGTCCATTTCAGTGAGGCCAGTGTTAAAGTCCCCTACTATGATTGTATTATTGTCGATGTATTTCTTTGATTTTGTTATTAATTGGTTTATATAGTTGGCTGCTCCCATGTTAGGGGCATAGATATTTAAAATTGTTAGATCTTCTTGTTGGACAGATCCTTTGAGTATGATATAGTGTCCTTCCTCATCTCTTATTATAGTCTTTGGCTTAAAATCTAATTGATGTGCTCTAAGGATTGCCACACCTGCTTTCTTCCAATGTCCATTAGAATGGTAAATTCTTTTCCACCCCCTCACTTTAAATCTGGAGGTGTCTTCGGGTTTAAAATGAGTTTCTTGTAGGCAACATATAGATGGGTTTTGTTTTTTTATCCATTCTGATACCCTGTGTCTTTTGATTGGGGCATTTAGCCCATTAACATTCAGGGTAACTATTGAGAGATATGAATTTAATGTCATTGTATTGCCTGTAAGGTGACTGTTATTGTATATTGTCTCTGTTCCTTTCTGATCTACTACTTTTAGGGTCTCTCTTTGCTTAGAGGACCCCTTTCAATATTTCCTGTAGAGCTGGTTTGGTATTTGCAAATTCTTTCAGTTTTTGTTTGTCCTGGAAGGTTTTAATCTCTCCTTCTATTTTCAATGATAGCCTAACTGGATATAGTATTCTTGGCTGCATTTTTTCTCAATTAGTGCTCTGAATATATCATGCCAGTTTTTTCTGGCCTTCCAGGTCTCTGTGGATAAGTCTGCTGCCAATCTAATATTTTTACCATTGTACGTTACAGACTTCTTTTCCCGGGCTGCTTTCAGGATTTTCTCTTTGTCACTAAGGCTTGTAAATTTTACTATTAGGTGACGGGGTGTGGACCTATTCTTATTGATTTTGAGGGGGGTTCTCTGAACCTCCTGGATTTTGATGCTTGTTCCCTTTGCCATTGGGGAAATTCTCTCCAATAATTCTCTCCAATATACCTTCTGTTCCCCTCCCTCTTTCTTCTTCTTCTGGAATCCCAATTATTCTAATGTTGTTTCATCTTATGGTGTCACTTATCTCTCGAATTCTCCCCTCGTGGTCCTTTAGCTGTTTGTCTCTCTTTTGCTCAGCTTCTTTATTTTCGGTCATTTGGTCTTCTATATTGCTAATTCTTTCTTCTGCCTCATTTATCCTAGCAGTGAGAGCCTCCATTTTTATTGCACCTCATTAATAGCTTTTTTGATTTCAACTTGGTTAGATTTTAGTTCTTTCATTTCTCCAGAAAGGGCTTTTATATTTCCCGAGAGGGTTTCTCTAATATCTTCCATGCCTTTTTCGAGCCAGGCTAGAACCTTGAGAATCATCATTCTGAACTCTAGATCTGACATATTACCAATGTCTGTATTGTTTAGGTCCCTAGCCTTCAGTACTGCCTCTTGTTTTTTTTTTTTTTTTTTTTTTTTTTTTTTTTTTTTTTGTGGTGAATTTTTCTGCTTTGTCATTTTGTCCAGATAAGAGTATATGAAGGAGCAAGTAAAATACTAAAAGGGTGGCAACAACCCCAGGAAAATATGCTTTAACCAAATCAGAAGAGATCCCAAATTGTGAGGGGAGAGAAATGGGATAAAAAGAGGTTTAGAAAGAAAAATAAAAAAAGAAAGAAACAATTAAAAAAAGAAAATGAATAAAGAAAAAATATAAAAAAGAAAAAAAAATATATATATATATTAGATGAACTAGTCAAAAAATGTTAATAAAAAAAAGGGTAAAAATTTAAAAAAAAATTAGCAGAAGAAGAGAAAAAAAAATTGAAAAGGAAAATAAAATTAAATTAACTGCAAGGCTAAAGAATCATGGGGGAGAAAGCCATGATTTTCGTGCTTTGCTTTCTCCTCCTCTCGAATCCGCTTCTCTCCTTGGTATTGAAACTGCACTCCTTGGTTGGTGAACTCTGTCCTGGCTGGATTTCTTGTTGATCTTCTGGGGGAGGGGCCTGTTGTAGTGATTCTCAAGTGTCTTTGCCCCAGGCAGAGTTGCACCACCCTTACATGGGGCCGGGCTGAGTAATCCGCTCAGGTTTGCTTTCGGGAGCTTTTGTTCCCTGAGCGCTTTCTGTAGAGTTCCGGAGGACAGGAATGAAGATATCAGCCTCCTAGTCTCCGGCCTGGAGGAGCCGAGAGCCCAGGGCCCCACTCCTCAGTGCGCCCTCAGAGAACAGCACCCAATTACTCCCGTCACCCTGGCCTCTGGCTACGCTCTGAGCTGACGGAGCCTGCAACTGGTTCAAGGTAACCCTGAGCTGAGAGCTCACTCTTCGGCTCTCTCCCTGTAGCCAGCTTCCCCGTTCTAATACCTGTAAGCTCTGCAACACTCAGACACCCCCTATCCTTCTGTGATCCTTCGGGACCTGAAGCCACACTGACCCCGCGTGGGCTTCACCCCGGTTAAGCCTCTGGAGCGATGTCCCTCAGCGGAACAGACTTTTAAAAGTCCTGATTTTGTGCTCCGTTGCTCTGCCGCTTGCCGGGAGCCGGCCCCTCCCCCTGTGGTCTATCTTCCCATCGCTTTGGATTCACTTCTCTGCCAGTCCTACCTTTCAGAAAGTGGTTGATTTTCTGTTTCTAGAATTGCTGTTCTTCTTCTCTTCGATCTCCCATTGGATTTGTAGGTGTTTGCAATCTTTAGATAAGCTATCTAGCTTATCTCCTGCTACCTGATGTAGTCTCAGCCTGCTACTTCTCCGCCATCTTGACTCCCTCCTCCTTACTGGGTATTTTCTTATTCTGTCTTTGCTTCCCATTTATTATTATAAATGCTTTTATAAGAAGACATTCTTCCCTGTTCAGTTATTCTTCAGTGCAGTTCATTAAAACAACAACAACAAAAAGTCAGGATATATGCTCAATTAGTTTTTGAAATGGCTAATTGGATCTCTATCAGCCTCTGAAAGTGAGTAGTTATTTTTTAGATATTATTATGAGCACATTCATGAATTTAAACATATTTAAAGAGCATAAGTTCATTGAAATTATTACCTTATTTGAAACTCAAATTGTCCCATTAGCTTGGGTTTTTTTGACATGACACTAGTAGTTTTTGATAGTTTTCTTTCTATTTGCCTTGGCACAAGATAGTCTAGGCTCATATTGTATGTAATTTCCCTGAGACATTCATCTAGGCTAAACTTCTTCAGGTCCTTCTTCCTTTTACTGGAATTAATATTTATTGAGACTAGGAATACTTATTGCTATTGGGTTGATCATTTTATGTATGACTTTACAATGATCAGAGGTATGACACATACTCAGTGACTTATTTTAAGGTAAAATATCTCATACCTATCCCTCTTATGCAAATATAATGTCAACAGAATTATTACTTCACTTCTATTATTACATGTTTATTTTCTTTATTTTATAGTGAGAATCCTCATTCTCAAGAATGTGCAGTATGATGCGTATGATCCTCTTTTCATTATAACCTAACTTAGTCTTAATTCTACATGGATAATTGTATGATTAATGCTATTAATCCTTTAATCACTTTCATCAACTGTTTTTGACTTTTAATTTTTGTTATTTTCATCTACTTATCTTAAAGTATTATCTGCTCTATTTGTCCATTCTAATGCTCCCTTTTAATATTTTCATATCAGAAAAAACTTCTCATTTTTTTCCATTTTTTTCTCTGACTAGTGTCACTATTTCTGAGATTTTCTTTTACTTTATTTTTCTTTATGTCCTGTATCAATTTCCTTTTACCTTTTAGCTTATTTTAAATAGTATATCATATTTTTTCTATTTTATTGACATGTCCTGATACATTTCATTGTAGCAGAAATGTTATTCTGCTCTCTTACTGTCCTTTTTCATAAATTATAGAGGAATTCATCTCAATCCCTTGTGTTCTTCATTTTTTTATTGGAAATTAGTTTTCCTGAACTGTTAGGATAAGACTCGTTTCAGGTAGCTTTTATAAATCTATAGAGATTTTTCTTTTATTATTTTCATGTAGTACTGAAAAATATGTTGGCTTGTTTTCTGAGACCTCCTGGCTTTTAATCCTGTAATTTTATCTAAATCTTCACTTCCTTTTTTTCTTGTATATTCCTCCATTTTTATTTCATGCCGAACAGTTTCTTTTCAATTAGGAACCTTTTTTAAGGGAGCACTTGACTGACAAAATATTGGTCGTGGTTATTGGTTTAGGTATTTCTTATTTTGTTTGTTTTTGTTGGGGATTTGGAAAAATTCAAAACCTAGGCCCTGCCACCATTATCTTTCCAGATATTACTATATCTGGAAATACATATTACTATATATTTCACTCTGAATATGTTTCTGTATTTTCCAATATTTCTTTGAAAATTATGTTTTCCAATATATATACAATATATGAAATTTGGTGTGTATGTATTATTTATATAATTGCAGCTGAAATAAATAAATAATATATATTTTCTTTGTTATATATTATATATTGTGTTATATGTTATATACTAATATTATATATTACATATTTTTGTTTTATTACTGTAGTCACATTATAATGCTTTATTGCTTTAACATATGCACATATTTTTTATATGTTTATTTACTCTATCTTTTGGAAATTGAAATTGAATATCCCCTTCTCTTTCTTCTTCCTATCTTCTGACACATTTTTTCATTAGGTACTCACTTTTTATTAAAGATTTTATTTATTTATTTGCGAGAGAGCAATTGAGAGAAAGAGAGAGAGAACAGAAGTCCGGGGGAGGGACAGAGAGAATGAGAAGAAGACTCCCCGCTGTGCAGGGCTCCATCTCAGGACTATGGGATCATGACCTGAGTCTAAGGCAGCAGCTTACCCCAATAAGCCACCCAGGTGCCCCTAATTTTACACATTTTAAAAAGAAATTTTCCTTGGCATTTTGGAAAGAAACAGTAAAATTTCAAAACTTACTCAATGAGTCATATTGCTTTTTATAGTAGATATGATGTGTTCTTTCCACACACCGTACTTTTTTGGGGAAAAATACATAAATTTTATTGAGTCATACAATGGCCAAGTTAGAAGGATTATTAGAATGTATGCATCCCTACCAACAGTCTGGATGGCCTTAATTGTGGAAGGAATGGAATGGAGAACCAGTTGTGATTCACTGAACATTACAAGGCTTGCTTCTTAACTAAGGAACTAAAGCTGTAAGTTCTTTTAGCAGAGGTCACATTGATCTTTCATTAATGAGAAGAGGGGTATTTGGCAAATCACAAACTTTGATCATCAATTTCCTCAGCACTATATCTGTCTTATTTTTGTTACAGATATACTGTTTTAATAACTAGTATTTTGCAAGTAGTATAATGTCTGAGCTACAAGTTCATGCTCTGTAAAGTGGGGATAATCATGATTAATCCCTTCTTCTAAAAATGAAGGATAAAATATGTTTCTGCAGTACATAGCAGAGTCCCAGTTAATGATGATATTTCTCTCTTTATGCAACTTAATCATCCTCAGAAACTTTAAGTTACAGGTTAGCTACCTGCTATTGTGCATATTATGGGAAAAATTTTTTTCTGTTAATCATCTTGTTTTTGTTATCAAAGGTATCTTATTTTTTTATTCTATAATATGAATTATGTCTTCACAGAAATCTAGAGATTGAGAAACTTATCACTTCCCGCTCCCAACAGCCGCCCAAGAAGACCAATGATACAATCCTACATAAACAAATCATGGGAAACTCCATTCATTCTAGATAACTGTCTCCTTCATAAAATAGCAATGTCCAAATCACTCTGAATTAAAGAAAATGTTAGGATTATTAGAAAATCTGTGGCTTTGTGACAGCATGATGGAAAAACAAATGAAATCATTTAGACAAGATGTGCCTTAAAGTGCCCTCAGTTGATGGGAGGCTGATAGGCAATGCAATTTAGCACATTCAGTGATATGGCATTTGAGGACAACTGAATGTGGTCAATACAGATGAAGGAGATTAAGCATCAGTGGTACAGAGAAGCCTTTTTCACTGTGTCTGAGATGACTGTTATGTCAGCACCACAAGACTGCTATGGGATAGGAAATATTCTAATTCGACAGCACTGAATAGTTGAAAAGTGTGATTTCTAGGATACAAACTCGTGTTCATTTTGCTCTGAATACTTTAATTTGATCAGTACCTTTTGAGACATTTTTCTGTGTGAATGTGTATGTGTATATATACATGGTTATACAAGTATGTAGCTTTCCATAGTTTTTTATATAAGTAGGTATCATACTGCATAGGTTGTCATACAAATTTTTTTTAATTTGGTGTCATATAATTATTTTCTTTTCATGTTACTGATACCTTCCCCCATCTTCTCTAAATACTCACAGACACATGCTGGTTTACAGAAGCAAAACTTTCAGTAGGGCATGGAGATTCACATTTGGGTCATGGCTCCCCTTCACTTGGGTTCATTTAGATTTTCTCTCTTTTGTTGTGAGTCTGTATCAGGGAGGCTGTTTATTCACAGACTTTTCCCCAGTACATTCTATGGCTTGATGATGCTCCTAGGAGCTAAGGATGAGATGATATCAAACAGTTAAGTCATTATTATCATGGAATTTACATGTGAGTGACACAGGCAGAGCATGAACAATCAAATAAATTCATGTATAATATTAGATTGTCAAAGTAAAAAAGTGGCTGTAGCAATCTTAGGCTCTACAGCTGAATTCTATACTGTCTAGAAGAATAAAAAAAAAAGTTTTCCTTATTTCTTTTAGAAAAATATAATACTGCCTTTTCAGAAGACTCTAACAAACTGCTTCCATTTAGATCATTAATTTGAAACAAGTCACAAATCCATGTGTTTTTGTAGGAGAGTGACATGAGCCAACTGACATAGGCATGTAGCTCTTGAGCCAATTAATAGGTCATGAAAGATAATCTTAGACTGATCTAAAGTAATTAGAGCTAAATATGTCTTTCAGAGCCCCCAAGTAGATGCAAATAGAACACCTTTATTCTTCTTAATTGTTGGATAATATTCCAGTTTGGAATCTTTACAGCTTATTTTACGTTTCCCTTTTGATGACTATTTAGGTTACTTCCCATTACAGTGTTAATATAAACAATTCTACAAATATATCATTTTATTTATCTCCTTGTATTAATATGGAAGAGCTCTTTCAGGTATATAAAAGACTAGAATTGCTGAATCATACAGCATGCACATTTTAAATGTAAGCTTACTGTGTTAAAATTGGCCTACAAAATTTAAACTCCTACCTACCTACTGATTTAAACTCCTGTCACTAATGTGTTGCCTGCACCTGCCCCAATATTTGATATTATCACTGGATAATTCTTAGTAAAAGAACGTTACAACATTGTGTTTTCATATGCATTTTTTGGGTCACTGGTGAGACTTAGTTAATAACGTGAGTTATTTGGTATCTATATTTCCTCTATAATTTGCCAATTTATATAAGTTGTCTATTTTTTTGGTTTATTCTTTTCCCATAGATTTTTACAATATTATATACCCCAAATATTAGTACCTCCTCTAGAGAATAAGCTGCTATTATTTTATCCTTATATCATTTTACCTTTACTTTCCACTGTTGTAACATTTCCCTTTTTGTTACACATAAATTAGACATTTTAATCTTAGTAAATTTGTGTCTTTTTCTTTAATATTTTGGGTTTATTTTAAAGTCTTCTCTCTCTCAATATTAAAAACATACTATCATATACTTTCCTTAAATAGCTTGAGTTTATTTTTATATGTTTAATAAGTCTGGATTGTGTGTGTATGTGCATGTGCATGAGGGGAGGAGAAGAATGTATGAAATACCAGACTTTCCCTTCCAAATAACCAGTCATTTATTTTATTTAATAGTCCACCCTGTTCCCATTGATTTGAAATGTAATACTTACTGAAACTAAATTATCATATACACATGGATTCTATTTTGGATTCTATTTTTAAATACTTTTGTTCATATTTGTAAAAGTCCTACACTGTCCTAATCCTTATGGCTTTGTCATATGCATTTGCAAACTGGTTGCAATTGTGACTCTGTTTTCTTCTTTTTTCAAAATATCCCCTCTTCTTGTGTATTTTCTCCTCCATATGCATTTTCCAAGAAAACTTCTCCAATTTTATGCATTGTTTGACTGGGGTTTTGAATGGGATCACAGTGTTGAGAGAAACTCAGCAGTGCTGTATTATTGAGTTTTCTTATCCAGGAATATGTTGTTTCTATATTTACTAAAATTTTCTCTGAGGATTTTCATTAAAACATATTTTTCTTCTATTAAAGTAATAGAATACTCAAGTAATCTTGATGCGTAAGCAGTTATGTGATATTTTGTCCTAAACTATCAAATATGTATTTGTTCTTTGATTAGTTAAATGTGTACTATCTTTTCCAACCACATTGGTTAATATGAGGAAAGAAAGATCTGTCACATTCATGAAACCTTATTACAAATTGAACATTACATTAGAAACTGAAGAAAAGAGAGAAGAGCCTGAACTTCTGAGTTAAATACCTGTTTAAATGGCAGAGACACAGGCAAATGGCAAACTGCAGTGTCATATGACAGTTGCCACAAGGAGGTACACTTAAAAGTTTATGCCAAAGATATAGATGTAGTGAAAAGAAGGGCCATATGTACCCCAATGTTCATAGCTGCAATGTTCACAATATCCAAACTGTGGAAAGAACTGAAATGCCCCTCAACTGATGAATGAATAAAGGAGATGTAGTCCACATAAACACAATGGAATATAACTCAGCAATTAGAAAGGATGAATACCCAACTTTTTCATCAACATGGATGGGTCGGGAGGAGATTATGCTGAATGAAATAAGTCAAGCAGAGAAAGTCAATTAAAATCATACGGTATCACTTACTTGTGGAACATAAGGAATAACATGGAGGACATTAGGAGAAGGAATGGAAAAGTGAAGGGAGGAAAGCTGAGGGGGAGATGAACCATGAAACACTATGGAGTCTGAGAAACAAACTGAGGGTTTTGGAGGGAAAGGGGGCGGGGGATGGGTGAGCCTGGTGGTGGGTATTAAGGAGGGCATGTATTGCAGGGAGCACTGGGTGTCATATGTAAGCAATGAATCATGGAACACTACATCAAAAAATAATGATGTACTGTATGGTGACTAATATAACATAATAAAAATAACAATAATAATAAAAAATATCCAAATCTAGACTGGAAATTGAGGAAAAGTTTTCTGGAGGGGTGATACCTGGATTTTGAAGGACATATAAAATATTGTGGTTGCCAGAAGGGAGGTGGGCAGGTGGAGGAGTGAAATAGAAGGGATTGAAAGTATACATCTTGATAAGAATGAGAAATTAATAGAATTGTTGAATCATTATATTGTACACCTGAAAATAAAATAACACTACATGTTAATTATACTTGAATTTTAAAAATGAGGATTTTTTTTAAAGATTTTATTTATTTATTTGAGAGAGAGAGAGTGAGAGAGAGCATGAGCTAGGAGAAGGTCAGAGGGAGAAGCAGACTCCCCATGGAGCTGGGAGCCTGATGTGGGACTCGATCCTGGGATTCCGGGATCATGACCTGAGCCGAAGGCAGTCGTCCAACCAACTGAGCCACCCAGGCGTCCCAAAAATGAGGATTTTTTAAATAAATTAAATAAATTTGAGAGATTAGGTAGTTAGCTTCAAATGACATACCTGATAAAAGGTAGAGCCAGGATATACATCCACACAATGTGGCTTAAAAAACCTATGCATTCGCTTGTACCCTCATATATTTATTATATTTTTAGTCATTGTGGTTTTCAATTTAAGTGTCTTGAATAGTGCATAGAGTACATGCTGTTTTATTTCTATTGCCCCTATTATTGTTATTATTAAAAGTGAAATTCTACGTCCTTAAATATTTGAAAGATTTTAATGATGTGACTTATGTTTACATATTGTTAGATACTAAGAAAGAATGACATATTCCTCCATCCTGGGTTTAGGAATAAAATTATTTTAATCTGTGAAGGAGACAGCTACAGAAATAGGTTGAAAATTCCACTTGCCACCAAGTCTGACACATACCTAATTAAGGAGAACTCAGGATGCAGAATCAGACATTATAACAACATAACATTGTAACAGTAGTGACAATTAGGATTTTAAGGGAAAGACACCTCCAAATCCCCAATACTGGCATGAGATAAGACCCTGTCAGAAAGTATTAATTAGCAATACTTAGAAAAGGTCTATCCCTTTTTCATGTTTAACACCAAAAGCATTGAAAACTCCAAATGTCAGCCACGTGATTCCACATCCAAATATGAACAGCTGAGGCTGTCCTGGGGGCTTAGTACAGACCTTAATCAAAGAAGACTGGTCCATTCAGATGTGAGCCCTGTTACTTGGCAAAAATATTGATTATAGCGCATGAAGGAAAATCAAAAGAGTACTGTCTTTATTTCCTTTTACTGACTCCTCCCAGTATTGTCTTGAGGCCTCTATAGCCAACACATCTTTATTCATCTGGCCTCTGTCCTGGCCAAAAGGATTTTTCTATCACATGGAAGAAAATAAGTATCCATTTAAACAGAAATTGGCTCATTCACAGCAGAACATTTGGAAAACCAGCTATAGTCAATAAACCTAGAATTGTTTTTCACCAAACTATGCTTCTCTGTGTTAATCAAAGTCTTTCAATAGGTTGAGCTCATGCAACTAATATTGATTAAATACATAAAGATCTGTTTCATATGAAATATTAAAAATGCATGGGGAAAATGGAAAAATTAATAGGTTAATTTTTCCTCTCCTGGTTACTTCATACATATTCATAGTGATTGCTTATTAAGAACTTATTTTTCCTTTGACTTTTACCAGTATAATGAAATTGTTAAGATATGGTGAATCAAGAAATTGTTCAGACTCCATACTTGTAACTCTCAAAAATTTGTTATATCTAGGTGCTATCTAGGACTATAAAAATGAATTGGGAGAAAGTTCTCATTACGGAGTAAATACATCATAATATAACATAATAGCATCAAGATACTGAAACTTTTAAAATAGAAGTAGTATTTATTCATTTGGCATCTAATCTTAGAGTGAATCCAGAAGAAAAATTCCAGGGACTTGGAAAATCAGTATTAGATTTAAATTCCATAAAAATTGATGAAATACAGAAAAACAGACCTGAGAGCTATAGTAAATGAAAATAGTTCCTGGGCTTAAGTAGACAGTAGGTAGGAAATATAACTTCTTTTTGTTTGTTTGTTTGTTTACTTGATTTTAAGATGTCATCCACTGTATGACTCCCAGTGTTCGTCAGGCAAATCATGATCACCGATGCCATTAATATTAAATGGTACAGTTGCCTAAATAGAAAGCAGCTCCATTCCCAAATTATGGCTACCATCTGTATCCGTTATAATGACTTTAAATTTGGAGCACCAACAGAATGTCATTCTTTGTGTTCTGGGCCCATTGTGTCATTTTAGGCATAATCTGCTTTCTCCATCAGGTAGCAGTTGATTCTCAGCTTCTGCTTCTGTGTACTGACTGGCTGCCTCTCACAATTCCCCAAAGTGAATTTTATAAATACCTTATGGCCTGGAATTTAAATTCTACATCCCTAGATGTCCGCCAAGGTGGAGACATTTGAAGAAATAATTTTAAAAGATGTGGTAACAGAAAGAGAGAAATGTTTTTTATTTATCTAAATTGTGTCTTTTATAATATACTATGTGTGTATTTTATACTACTCTATTAATGTTTTAAAACATGTGTTTTAATGTACTGTTTTATATAGAGTATGTGTAGAGTCTGTCCTTCTCTGACCATGCTTTCACAAGGGACTAAATTTAAGAATTCTTCCAAGCATTAATACACATAGATGATTCTAAATGAATTGATCTAAGTAGCTTTTGTGGGTAAATTTCAGGTTTTTGAGTGAGCAGACTAGCTAAATAGGATCCTTAGTTAATAATCCTATCTATAGGTTACACTTTCATATATAATCTGTTAATGAAAACTTTTTAATAAATATGTGAAATATGTTTTTACAAAATCATGGTGACCAATCAGGTAGCCAACTGAGGAGGATTTGGCAAATATGTTCACTGCTAAAAGTATTAAATACTATGTGCCTTCAGGGTATACACACCAAACCAAACAAATTTCAGTTGTTCTCCTATTTATACAGTTTTAATTGCTTGGTTATTTAAGATTTTATTTATTTACTTGTCAGAGAGAGAGAGAGACAGCATGAGCGAGCACAGGCAGACAGAGAGGCAGGCAGAGGCAGGGAGAAGCAGGCTTCCTGCCAAGCTAGGAGCCTGATGTGGGACTCGATCCCAGGACACTGGGATCATGACCTGAGCCGATGGCAGCTGCTTAACCAACTGAGCCACCCAGGAGTCCCTAATTGCTTGGTTATTTAATGTAATTATTAATTTCCACTTCTCACAGACATAAAATCAATTTCTAAAAGGAATTTGAAAATAAATCATGGTGAAACACTGCCAACTTGATTTCCAGTTTTCCAGTTTTGTAATATTACTCTATTACATGATATCAGATTTAACAATTAAGTTTAAAGTTATTCTGTCATTATTAAATTTATTCAAAATCTTTGGAATCCATAAAGTCATAACTTCATCAAAAAAAGTTCTCTCAGGGCACCTGGGTGGCTCAGTGGGTTAAAGCCTCTGCCTTAGGCTCAGGTCATGATCTCAGGGTCCTGGGATCTGCTCAGCAGGGAGCCTGCTTCCCCTTCTCTCTCTGCCTGCCTCTCTGCCTACTTGTGACCTCTCTCTCTCTCTCTCTCTCTGTGTCAAATAAATAAAAAATATCTTAAAAAAAAAGTTCTTTCTTCTATATAATTTTCTTCAGAAAATAGTTTTCGCAGTAAATAACATCATCTAGGAGCAAAAGATAACTTGGTGAAGGTCAACAATAACTAAGCACATAATGTAGGCCAGAGAAAAAAAAATAAAATATTGAGAGTTCTGGAAAATTCCTGAGTGATACAGATTTGCAACAATAATGCATGGAATATTGAAATTAAGATTAGGAAACTCCTAAAAATTTTAGTTTATTTTATAACTCTGAAAAAATGATCTAAAATTTTAAAACTAGCAATACCCAAACTGCTTTCTGTGATTTCCTGGACAGGTTTCTTCATATGCTATCATTTATGTCAGTGGTGATTATAATAGAAAAGTTAGTTATACTCAATTTATTAATGTCAAATGGTGCATAAATGTATTGCCTGAATGGTAATGAAATAAATGAGTGAAGGTTGTCTATTCATAGAATGGCTATATCAAGTTGTTTTGTTAAACAAAAAGCATGTTAAGAAAAGTTAATTGAGCAGTTGATTCAGATGTTTTCCATGTTTCAATATTATTTTGGTATTAAGGTAGAGAGATAAGCTTATGATTTTTATTTACGAGTGTTTTGTAGTAACAAATAACCACAATAATAATAGTAAACTATTGTTCATCAATTAATTAAATAATCAATACTTCTTGAGTTCTTACTAGATGCCCAGCACTGTTCTGGGTATTATGGCAGAGAAAACAACAGAGACAAGAGAAAATCCATTCTTACGCAGATTAAATTCTAGAGTTAGAAAACAGAAGATAAAATTAAAAATTCAAATACTGGTGATATGCTAAGGAACACAAACAGAAAAGAGAGATACAAAGTCTGGGTGAAGACATGGAACATTGAGGAGCGTGTTCAGGGGATGCCTCACTCCTGAGGTAAGGTTTGAGAACAATTTGAGGGAAGTAAAGAGGTAAACTGTGGCACTGCCTGGAGTGAAATGAGAAGACCCAGACAGAAAGACTAACATATGGAAAAATCCCCATGTAGGAGTAAGCCTGACCTCTTGGAAGAAGAACCCAAGGCTAATGTGGTGGGAGGTAATGGAGGGTGAAAGAAGCTTTCTTCCCAGTCAAGAGATTAGTGTAGGCTCCAAGAAGGAGGAGGAATCAAGGAAGATATTGAGTAGATAGGTGACATAAATAATGTATCTTTTAACAAACTAGGTCCAGACGTTGTGTTGAAAATAGATGAAAGATAGAAGTGGTTGGTGAGACATCAACAAATAGATGTATAGATAATGATGACTGGGACTTCAGTGATAGAAACGGGAATGATGAGGAGTCATTGGAGGCTGTCCATACTTTGAAGGCAAACCTACAGAATTTACTGATGTTTTGGAAGGGAAGAATGAAAGAAATCAGAGTCCAAATTGACTACAAGGTCTGTTTTGAGCATAAATATTGAGTTGCAATTAAATGACTTGCAAGGCACCTGGGTGGCTTAGTTGGTTAATCATATCAGGGTCCTGGGATCAAACCCCATGTAGGGTCCCCTGCTCAGTAGGGAGTCTGCTTTTCTCCCTCCCTCTGCAACTCCCCCTGCTTGTGCTTTCTCTCTCTCTCTCTCATAAATAAATAATAAATAAAAATCTTTTAAAAAGTAAATAAATGACTTGTAAAAACCTATAGGAAAGGCATATCTGGGGGGGATGGCTGATAATATGATAGCATGTTTTAAACATGTCATCTAGACATATTGAGTGATAATTTGCATATAGGGTCTGCAGCTCAAGGGACAAGGCTGGAATAGAAACATCTATGTGGAAGCTATGAGAATATATTATATTTAAAGCACAACATCAAGAGGTGATTGTAGATGGAAGAGGGGAAAGATACAAGGATTATGTAAGGAGTCTTGGGTTCTAACATACAATGATCAGTAATGAAGAAAAAGCTGAAAAGGTGGAGTCAGGTATTGGCAGGGGCATGGGGGAACCAGCATATGATGATATCTTGGAAATCAAGTGAAGAAAGTGTTTGAAGAAAATGGTGGATAGTGTCAAATATTGCAGATGGAATAAACATTGAATTTAATGACGTGGGTCATAAGCATCTCAACAGGAACAGTTTTGGGGGAGTGCTGTGATGACCTCCTGACTAAGGAGGGTTCAACAGAAAATTCCGGAGTGAGACTGGAGATAGGACCTGCAGAAATGTCCTTGAAGAAACTGAATGGGATGCAGAAGATGGGGCAGTTGCTGTAAAGAGTGAGATGAAGAGAAAGTTATTTTTAAAAGTTGGGAGCAATAGAAACATGTCTATGCTTATCAACATTGCTCTTATTTTTATCATGTAAGTAGAAAGTTCTGATTTTCTTATTACTCATTTAACAACTCCAATGATTAGTTGTGACAGTGATAAATTATGTTGGACCTCTTGGTCCATTTTCACATTTATATCAAATCATTTACGTTTCATCGGGCTTCTTGAAATTCAGATTCCCAAGATATATGCTACTGAAAATTTAATTAACAATTAAATTTTAGCATACTGAAAATAAAAAGGTCTTTTATGACGAATAGGTGTTAAACATTAATATGAATCTGCCACTTTGGATATGAGTACAAAGCTTTCCCTTTCAAAAGTGTTATAATCAAATATTCTGCTCCTAAAATAAAAATGGTGAGGTTATTTTCAAAGACTCGGGCACATATAGTCACATAAAATTGGGCATGACTGGGCATAATGGAAGAAATTAATGAAAGGAAAATTTAAGATGGAATCAGGAGGAAGAGATTTTAATAAGAAATAGTGAATGGTGCAGTGATCCCCCATGAGAAAGTTAGGAGACACTATATTTTAGGCACATTAGGCATACTAATCCAATGTGTAAATTTAGATGTTGCTTTTTGTAATGCTCATGTTTTGCAACTTATAACTAGATAATAAGTGTTTTGTGTATGTACCTGCTACACTCTAAGAAAAATATTATACTTTTTAGAATCAATTTCATCATTTTTTATGCTGTAGGTAGAAACACATGAAATTATCAATGTCAAAAATTTTAAAAAAGGTTGAATTTTCACGATGCCTTATAATTTAACATTGTAAAATGCCCCCCCATCCCTTTTCACACAAAGGTCTCTTTAAGAACATTCTCACCTCCTTCCCTTTCTCTAAGAAATCTGCTGAGTGGCATAGAAGAATAAAACCTGTTCTGCAGGCTGAGTTAGTATGAGTCTTGTAGCAGGTAGCTTTCTAACTCTTGTTTTGGTTTCCGGTTTGTCTCATGACATTCACCTTAGCAGATACTTTAAGCCTGAACTGATTCCATCTTGTTAAGCTCCCTACCCTTGTTATAAGGGAAGTTATAAGGGAGGTTATAAGGCAGGTTGCTGGAATTGCTCCTTTTCTGAACAGAAAAATTGTTCCTTTTCCAAACAGAAAGTTTCAGGAAAAAAACAAACAAACAAAAGGAAATGGACAAATAGCAGTTTATGGAAGTTACTTTAAATTCCACTATATCAAATTAAAAATGGACAGATCTAACTCCAAAATACCTTTGGCTTCCCCTAGTAATACTTAATGTAACTATCACCTATTAATTTATATCATTCTTCTTAGACATATTCATACATCTAAATACATCAGTCTCCTTTAAAAGTAGTGTAAATATTTGTTTAAATAGCCTTTTAAAATTCTTCATGGTAGGGGTACCTGGGTGGCTCAGTGGTTCAAGCCTCTGCCTTTGGCTCAGGTCATGATCTCAGGGTTGTAGGATCGAGCCCCGCATTGGGCTGTCTGCTCGGTGGGAAGCCTTCTTCCCTCTCTCTCTCTGCCTGCCTCTCTGCCTGCTTGAGATCTCGGTCTGTCAAATAAATAAATAAAATATTTTAAAAAAATAAAATAAAATTCTTCGTGGTAGATCAAATCATTCTCATTCTAGAAATTAAAAATCGGAGTAAGTCTAGGAAAATAAAATGAAAATATAAATAGAATGGAGTTCCACAACTTTGCAAAATTCCCTGTACGTCTCCTGGTCTTCTTTTGTTTTCTCCTCTCTTTTTGAAGAACATACTGAATTTCGGGATTAACGCTCAATTTCATTTGTTTTTCCCCTTTAGACATGTATTTGTACATATTTTGCTATTTCAATAGCCTGCCGTCCTAATTCTCTGTCAGAGTTTTGACTAAAGGTGATGCTAAAGTTGTATGTACTCGAAGTGGGGTGTTTTTGTCAACATTCATTTATTGTACATCAATGCATACATTATGCACTGTGCAAGCAGGTCTCTGCCATTAGTTGAGACTACAAAGGAAGGCAGAACCCAAGCTCTGGCCTGTAGAAACTTGTCTTCTTGTGAGAAAATATGTGAAAAGCATAGTGGAGATCATATGAGAAGACTGCTTGAAAATTCTTCTATCAGTGAATCTGAATATTATAGAATTGCTAATAAAAATTCAAGTTAGAACTGGTTAGTGTTCAGGAACCTCATGAGGACCTTTTTTAAACTCAATAAGTAAAAAATACAAAGGTTATTTTGAGTTACTTTGACATTTTTATGAGTAAATGTGATATTCTAATGCAGGCCAAACTATTTTCACCTAAGCCCTACTGCACAAGATGTTCATTGGAGACCAATGAAGTTCCCATAAATGTCTTGTTTTTTCTCATCTCTATTCTGAGGAAAGGAGGAGGCAAAATCTTCTGTGTAGTTACCAAGGCCCTGGAATTCTAAGAAGCTACATATTCCCAATTCCCTTACATTATCCTTAGTTTTTCTTTCTCTTTTTTTCTGGAGTAGTGACAACTTGTCAAAGCCCATTGGCCTGGTTTCGATCTCACTTTTCTCTGTAATCTGAAAGGATTAGTAATTACATCTGATCCCTGGTAGGAGGACTCAGTTAACACAGTTCAAACACCTTGTAATGTATTTGGTTCCACAACTTTGCAAAATTGTTCCTGCAAAAGGGGATCAACCTGTTATTGAACCACACAACTCCGAGATGGGATCAGCTCTGAGATTCATCTTAGCTCAGAAATTTACTGGAGCATGAATATATTTCCACTATAATGCAGCATTTCTTCATTTTTTTTCTTTTTTTTTTTTAACTTGCGAAGTAACTACAGTTTCATAGGCGTTTGCAAAAATATAATACATAGAACCCAGTTTGCCCTTCACCTAACTTCTCCAGTGGTGATCTCTTACATAAGTATAGTCCAATATGGAAACGAGGAAACTGATATTGGTGCAGTGTTGTTAACTAGACTACAGACTTACTCAGTTGTCACAATTATTTACATGAACCCATTCATACATTGCATGTGTCAGTGTGCTTAGTTTTATGCATTTTCCCCCACGGTTTGTGTGACTACAGGGAAAGTCAGGATTCAGAACTATTCCATCACCATAAAGGAACTCTTCATGCACCTTTTTATATCTGCATTAGCCCTCCTACACCTCCCGATCCTGTCCTGGTCCCTGGAAACACCTATTCTATTATCTGCGTCTATAGTTTTGTGATTTGGAGACTGCTATAGAAATAAGATTCTTTATATATTCCATATTTCTTTCTTTGTATTTTCCCCCTTTGCTTTCCACTCTTGCAGTAATCCTGTACTTTCCGCTCTTATCTGGAGACTCTGGTGGAAATTTCACTTCTAGGCTCATTCAGGTTGAATTTAGTTCTGCGTAGCTGCAGGACAGAGATTCCATTCCCTTGCTGTCTATTGGCCTAATGCTGCTCTTACCTAGTAAGTTCTTCCCTTGGTTCATGGTACTGTCCATCTTCAAAGCCAGAAACAATGAATCCAATTCTTGCCTTTTGGATTTCTCCAATTTTCTCTTTTGCATCTCTTTTTAAGGATTCATTGTTTTAGATTAGACCCACCTATATATTTTTTTCTTCCATATAACAATACAATCTAGAGAGTAACACAGGGGACAGGGATGAAAGGAAACAATACTCTGTCTACCACAACTCCATTTTTTTGTTTGATTTTTGTTAATGGAGTTTTGTGTATGTGATAATTGGCTCACTGGAAGATCATTTGGTTCAAGAAGTTTTAAATTTCAGACCACAAATCATTAACCCTGTTTCAGACTTAAAAAAGAAAAAAAGCCTAATTAAAAAAAAATCTTTTATGTTCTTTCCATATCATAACATGGAAATGTTTTATTTTATTATTTTAAATTATTTTTTTAAACACACTGTCATTTGTTGCTAGCCTGTGTGAGATATAGTTTAGGGTGAAATACTTCCTTCACTGATAATGATTTCAATAGCAGAATTCTCTCCTGCTCTTTTTAAATAGCATTAATCTTACTCTCCATGATGGTTTGTTGGTAGAAATGATAATCTGCATAAAACTGGTTTGGAAGTCCTTTGAGATTTTAAAAGAAGGCTGCTTAAAAACAAACAAACAAAATGAGATTAAATAAGTTAGACTAATAAGTCAGTATGGAACTAAATACCAAACCATAGCCAAATCCTCTTTCCCAAATACAAGTAAACAAGGAAGTTGTGTCTTTACTGTGCCTCTAGTCCTATAGTAGGGAAGCCTAAATATTTAATGAACAAGAATAATTAGTTGGAAAATGGCATTTCTTAACTGGTGAAGGATCCTACACTAAGCACAGCTGTTGCTTAATGTAACCAAATATTCAGGGACATCTACAAAAAGTGACATGCAAGTAGATATTATAAATGGAATATAATTTAATCCAAGTAGGTAGTTTTTCTAAGATAAATAAGTTTGAAGAATATATTGTATTGTTCCTCATGGCTGTACTTTTGGAATAGCACTTCACAAGGAAATATAATTCATACTTGTGCTCTCCACAGCTATGAACAACACTGTGGAAAACTTCTCTCTGTGGGTGAAAGCCAAAATTACATTTTCTGGAGTTAAATAGAAACATTCTTCTCTCTGATCAAATTTTAATGAAACAATTCAGAGGAAAACCATCATCTTACTTCAAAAATTGTTTTTACGGAAAATATAATAAATTCCAGCCTTCAGGCACAATCATAGCTTCTCCGTTTGGCTCTTCACTGCCTGCTGAATCAAATTGATGAAGACCTGAACTCTGATACTGACCATGGATCCAAGGTCAATTTAATGTGCACCAGGCACTGATTAAAGTGCAATTCATAAGTTCCCTCAATCAATATAATAATATAAATTTTGGAATGTGGCCACAAAATTTTATTTAAGCTTCACTTCTTGTCTTTTATAATTTCCAAAGTACATTTTCTATTTATTATTTCAACCATGATTTAATTCTCCAAGTCACTCGAAATCTAGTTAGAACTACAGAACACAGAGTCCTAAGTAGTTCAGAAATCACCTTGCGTAAGCCTTACTGTACAGGTGAAGAATGTGGGATCCCACGGTGGCCTGGAATGAAGCACTGCTAACTGGGGGCTGCCCAGAGCAGAAATATACATCCTAAGATGTCATAAAGCATCTTGTTGCTTCACTTCCTATAGAAGTCAAACTATTTTAGAAGTAGAATTTATTTTTTAAATAATACATAGTCATTATAAAAGAAAAAAAGAGCAAAATGTCATGAAATGCAGAAAAATAAATAGGTAAAATGAAAACCATCTAAATTACTACCTCAGAGATAACCATTTCTTACATTTCATGAAATGCTATTACAGTATCTTATGTATATACAAATAGAAGCAAAAGAGAGAAAAAAGGTGTGAAAGGGAAGAGACAGAGAAGGAGAGAGAGGGGGTGAAGAGAGAGAGGAAGAGAAAGAAAGAGAGAAAGGAAAAGGGAAAGAAAGAGAGGGAGAGAGAGAAATTTTAATTTAATTTAAAATGGAAAGACAAAATATTTAAAAGTCAGTATTATATGTTATTCAAATAAAACATATATTTAATCTTATTTTAATTTAACTCCAGAAAGAACTGAAGGAAAAGGAAATACTGAACTTTATTTAGATATTTCATTATTTCAAGACACAGTCACGTAAATATAGTCTTCTAAAATTAAAAGAAAAGATATAAATATTTTTAAAGTTAATGCTAAGTTTAAAGAAAATGTCTTATCCATATAGAATATCTGCTGATTTTTTGTAATTAAGCAAAGACATTAGCATGCAATTAATCTCTCTTTTCTCTTTCACCTTATATGCAGATATTGTCATAAAAATATAACTTTCTTATTATTAAAATCTACCCATTTGTACATGCTGATTTACAATCTTACATTTTATAATCCATGAGGTAGCAGTATTAGATATTCTTTAATGGTGGTAAACACCACTACCAAACATTTTTAATAATATTCTTCATTTTCAGGTTACTAATTTTTACTCAATTCACAGATGGATTGAGTTTTAACTTTATTTTTTTCCCCAAGCAGAGATCTTCTTGGTATACACTTCCTTGAACTTTTAAATTATTATATGTTTGTATGTAATCTTTACATTAAAATGACAATTTGATTAGATGTAATATTAGACAATTACTTGTCTTACTTTTCCTCAGAACCTTGTAGAAATTGTTCCACTGTATTATTTTTAACTAATTTATTAAGGAATGATTAAAGTACAAAATGCTATACATGTTTAATCTGCACAACTCAATGAGTTTGGAGACAACTATGCATCTGTGAAACCATCACTGCAATTTGTGCCATAAAAAGGGTGTTGGTATGTGGATGTACAATGACAGTATGATTTCCTTCTGACTTACTTTCACTTCTGGAATTCCTATCTGGAGTATCTATGACTTCACCAGGACACAGTGCTCAATCTTCTGAATGCATTTTTCCCTTGATACACAGAGTATCTCTTAAGCCAGCAAACAGAATCCAGCAGAGACAGCTGACTGAAGGAGGAGTGATTTAGTTAGATATGCCTTTTTTCTTCAATTATCTTCATTTTGTTTAGAAGAAGTATTAATTTTAAATATTTTAAATTTCCTGTCTCTGTCTTTTGTATCTTCAATTTCTCTAATACGAATTTTTTATGATCATTATTTTTCATTTCCACTTTGAACCTCCATATATTGTCACTGTGTTTATTCCAGTGTAACTTTGTTTCCTGTAATATTAAATTCCAGACTCTCTGCACTGCACTCTATCAGTATTTCTTTGTTCCATCAAGTCTCTCCTCTGCTGTTCTGCCTCAGCTATGAAGCTAGGTCACAGTCAGTCAATTTATGACATCATTCTATTATTTCTGCTCCAGTTTCATGTCTCCTGAGATATCCCACCATATTCAGTGAAGTTGTTTCCCTTTCTCCTGGTTTGTGGACCTAGTCAGAACTTATCTAACAGCTAAATGGTCAGTGAGCTGACTTTGAGGAGATAGTACTTATTTGTGGAGTGATACACAATTTGGGTTTGTAGCGATATATTTATTTGGTTTAGCTTTCTTTTTATAATCTTTGTTTTTCAGAATATTTCAAAAGAGATAAAGGAAATAAAGATGTCTTAATTACTAGTTTTTTTTTTTTTTTTGGTAAAAATCACAAAACTTTTTTTGTGTGTTTTTTTTTGTTGTTGTTGTTTTTGTTTTTTGTTTAATGATTAATGTGTTCCTGGGACAGAAAAATAGATTTAGATCTATGGTGGGCTTGTGTCATGTTTAGATTTCACATCCTTTTGCTCTGATACCAATAACCCTCAAATTGCATGGACTTTCAAAAAAGGTTTATTTATTTCTCACATCACATCTCCCTCATAGTTTTTTCCTCCTCTTGAAACCCAGGCTAATGAAACAAACTCTCTAGAACTTATCATCATGGCACAGCATACCACAAAATGGCTCTTAAAGCATCTGTTTGCAAGTAGGCTGTGTCTCCCCCAATCATAATTCACGGACCCATGAGAAAAGGAACATGACTAAGATTAATGTTAATACATAATAGTTAATAACTAAAATTCATGGTTAGAGAGGACTAAAAACTATTTGGGTTTTGTAATGAAATTTAAAACTGTCCATCTTCTTGAACACAAAATTATTCACCTACCACAAGAAAAGGTTACTCCCTCTTCTGAAGTGAAAACATCTCACAGTGCTATACAATCATATGGTCTAGCCTCAAAGCCCAGTATCTCATGATTTAGGGAAAATGTGGTTTCTAGTTTCATTTTTTTCTTGCTTTTGTCTTTTTTTATTTTATTTTAATCACAGCATAGTTAACATACAGTGTTACATTAGTTTCAAGTGTGCAGTATAGTGATTCAACAATTCTATATAACATCTAGTGTTTATCACAGAAAGTGCCCTCCTTAATTCCCATCACCTATTTCACCCATCTCCTCACTCACCTCCCCTCCAGCAACCATCAATTTATTCTCTATAGTTAAGTCTATTTCCTGATTTGCGTCCCTCTTTTTTTTCCCCTCTATGATTTTTTGTTTTGTTTCCTAAATTTTACATACAAATGAAATCATATGGTATTTTTCTTTCTCTGACTGACTTATTTCACTTAGCATAATTCCCTCTAGATCCATCCTTGTTGTGCCAAATAGCAAGATTTCATTCTTTTTTTTATGGCTCAATAATATTCTGTGATGTGTAGTTTTATGTCCTAATCCTCTGAAACAGAATGATGAAATGCATGTAGCATAATTATATTTACCACTTTCATTATAAAAATAAGTAGAGTCAACCACATGGAAGTCACTGGTGCATACTATTTATGGAATCTTAATAAGGAGATATTATGGGATCACTGAAGATGGTCATATTTTTTAATTACGCCTTAGTTCTTCTTTCCAACTCACTGTACTTCATGACTCTTGGCTCTGTTCTGAGGACCTTCCTTTTCTATTACCCTTCTGGCCCATCTGAAAAGGTCATTAAAGAACAGATAAATAAGGTTTCTCAGACTATATCTTCATTAGAAATCAGTGACTTAACCATCAGTTGAGTCTTAAATGTTATGTATCTTTTGATTCAAACTTGTTCACTGAGCAAACCAAGACTCAAAAGCTTAGTTCATCTTTCATCTACTTTATTCCTTCTAGTCTTTTCCAAATGGCAACTGTTTTACTGCTTCTTCTTTTCTGGACTTGCTACTCACTCCAGGTTAATTACAGAAATATTGAATGTATCAGGATTCTATGAGAAGAAGGCTATGTGCCTTTCTCATAGAATAAACTCAAACATTTTTAACAAAGGTTGTGATTACAATAGACTTGATTTAGTACTTTACATAAAGCTTGGTTTTAATACTACTTCATGGCTTAAGGACATTACTACTTTTATCTTTTACCAATTATAAATGAAAATCTGTTCCGTCTTCCAAGTCTACAATTCTAAAGTCTGTGTTCCTTGTAATTTCTGCTTAATTATGTTCTGATTTTTTCCCAAGTTTCTTCTGTTTCTTGAAAAATCAATGTCAATACAACTGATAGCATTCAAGTCATGTTTATAACTTCCCCAACTCTTTACCAAAAGCCGTACGTTTATTTAATAGATTAAATGGTTTCCACAGTCCTGCTAGTGATACCCAAATATTTTGCCACTTTATTATGTGAGTTGTCTTTTTGCCTGTTTCCAATAATTGTTTTTTCAGCATGCCTTTTGTTGGCTTTGAAGCAAGAGTTACGTATTTCACTTTGTAGTTGTTACAGTAAAACCAGCTTTATGGTAATGATTTCTGTATTGGCTTCAGTCATTAGGGCCAAAATTATATAACAAAACCAAATTCTCAGTGGCATGACAATGCATTTCTCTCTTTCTCATATCACATGTCCATCAAGTGTAGTTGTTAGTTATACATTTTCTTAATTCTGATATGTAATCTAATAGAATTGCCTTAGTCTGGTTCAGAACAATGTGGTAAGAGAAGAATATACAATGATGAAATGGAAATTATGGCTTCTGCTTAGAAGTGGTATCTGTTAGTTCTATTAATTTTTATTGACCAAAGCAAAGTGCATGTCGGTTTATGATTCAGTGAAGGTGAAGAAATATAATTCTCTCATGTGAAATTCTAATAGTACATGTATCAAGGATATCAAGACAATCAAAACAAAGCAGACATTGTCCAAGTGAACTCAGCATATCTAAAATACAAAGAAGGATGCAAGTCATCTGGTGGACAGAATGGAATCCCTCTAACAAATGTGCTAATTATGTCCTTTTCTTGAGATATTTTCACAAGCTAAACCAGAATGTGAAATCCATTTGGGGAAGGAATTTAAAGATTTCCTCATTTGAGGGATATTGTAGCAATGTAAATATTACAATCACTTTCCAAGGTTTGTTTTGTTTTCCCAGATGAGGCTTTTGAATTTTTTTCTCACTGTTTTTTTCTAAAGTTTTAATGAATATATTGCATTTGTCATACTTAATATAATAGTCCACTTGTTGCAAAGTAGAGTTCTTAAAGTATTTTTATAGCCCAGGTTCTCATGTACATGGGTCGTCAAATATTTTCATGACACGTGTTTTGTATGAAGGAAGTACATCAGGGGACATTTGAAACAAGATAAACTATGCACTTCTTGCTCATGGTATACCTGAAATTATTAAAAAAAAATAAATGAGGGATTAAAAAAAAGGATGGGAAAATATATCAAATAAAGCTGAGCAACAAAACCCACAAAACAGGTTTGAAAATGTTTATAGTGGATAGTAGAAAATTTAAAGCACTGAAAGAAGTTTATTTTCATAAAAGTGGGAAACCACAAAAAAATATAACTCATAAATCTTTTTGTATCAAGTAACACAGCATCAAGATTTGTACAACAAAAATTTAATTGAAATGGAAGGAAAAATCAACAAGATAGGCACATAGTGGAGTGTTTAACATACAAACTTTAGTTTATGACAAACCAAGAAGACAGTTTAATTATGGTCACAGAATATATGTTTAACTTAAATAATATTAAAATTATGGGCATTAAAATATTATATCTTAACACATACATTTTTTTAAATGTTTATAGAACTTCTACTGCATATTTCCTTCAAGCAACTGCTAATTAATTTCAAAGAGTCAGAATGATAAAGGCCATGTTTCACGGCAATTTCTACCTTTAACTTGGACTTGGAATCCAAATACTTCTATCTTCATTCCTTATATTTTGGTTTGAGTTATCTTTAATCTCTGCTAGGATTATTGCACATGTCTGTTAACACACTCACTTTTCTCTCTTTCCTACTAAGAGTATATTCCCAACACAGCAGATAGACAATCATTTGAAACAGAAATCAGATCATTTTACCTTCATGCATAAATCCCTGATAAGTCTCCCCATTTGACAGAATGAAAGCAAGTGGTATTAAGAGTGGCTTCAAGTTCTTACAGGAGCTAGGCCCCTTTCCTTTCTGATGCTCTCATCTATGATTCTCCCTCTTACTCTCATGCTTTAGCACCTGCACTTCTGGCCACCTCTTGAACACACTGTCCTCTGCTCTGCTCTTTTCTCTGTCTGAAGCACCTTTCTACCATAGAAACATTTGGATAATTCCCTTGCTTTCTTTAATTGTTTTACTTAAATTTCAACTTCTCAGTGAGGCTTACCAAAACTACTCTGTTACTACAACAATTGCCCCAAACATTCCTAATGTCTGTTTCATTTATCTTTGTACACTACTTATCACTGTCTAACCTGCTCAACTACTTATTATTGTATTATCTATCTCTTTCTGCTAGAACACATTTTCTATGCATGTATAGATATTTATCTATTTTGTCAAAAGTTTGAGCAAAATTGAACATTCAATAATATACTACTTAACAAAGAAGTGACACATTATATATTTTATATATATATATTTATATTTTTGAAGCCGAGTGATACATTATATATTCAATATATAACATCATATGTATATACTTCTTGAAGCTAAGCTCAGAGGCAGACTTATAAACTTAAATGCTTTCATTATTTTTCTTTAAAGAACAAAAATCAAACAGTATTCACTCCACATTTAAGTAATAAAGAAAAATGTTTAATCAGGAAAAATAAGTAGAATCAGTGAATATATCTTAGAGTCAATTCTTACACATGGCACCTGATGAAGGACCCAGAACAACAAAATAATCAAGTATAATTTAACAGTAAATAGTAGTAATATAATTCAATAGTTGAGGTATAAAAGCAATTACATCAGCAAGTTAACACTTGTTATAAAAAATCTTACTAAGATATAAGTACTTTCAGACATGTGTTATGTGAGTATCAATTTACAGGCCCATATGAAAGTGTGCCTTTGGATGCAGTTCAGATATTACCACAAATAGAAGGCACCAATGCTATGGAGCAAATTTGTATCAGTTACTTGTAAAATATCCTTACACAGAAGGAAGGGAGGGAGGGAGGAGGGAAAAGAGAGGAAGGAAGGAAGGAAGGAAAGTAGAAAGGAAGGGAGGAAGAAAGGAAAGAAGAAGAAAATGCATATTTAGTTTTAGTTTTCAAGATTATGGTTATTCTGTATTTTTAAATTTTTCTAATTAAAAGTTTAAGATATGTACTTTTTATTAGAATACTTTATAAACACTTCTGTTAGCTGCATGGTTTTATATTGAGTAGATGAGCCATAGATTAATGACTTTTTGAAATGTGGATAATGATAATATCATACTTTAATATTATTATTTAAGTGCTTTACCTGTGTTCAATACTGTATGCAGCCCTCAGCCAAAAGAGTGATTTTAGATATAGAGTAGGTGTAAAATACACACCTGCCTGTTTTAGGAGAACTAATATGAAAAAGGAAAGGTAAAATATCTCAATATTTTGTATTGATTATATATTGAAATGATATATTAGATTTTGGCTTAAATAAATATAGCAATAAAATAAACTGTACTGTATTTATTTATTACTTCTTGTATTTTTTAATATAGCTACTTATAATATTTAAAATGACATATCCGTTTCACAATATTGACCCATATTTCTTTAAGACCATGCTTTTAGACAAAGTGTTATATGATGAGGGAAAAGGAAAATGAGTTTTTAGGACTTGGATATTTAGGAAAGTTTTGTTAAAGACATATCATTTAAGCAGGTTGGGTTTTTTTGTTTTGTTTTGTTTTGTTTTGTTTGAAAGTTAGTGCCTGATGGCACTTCACCATCAAATACATACTGAAATAGTCTTTCTTAAAATATGTGCATTTATCATTTTATTTTATTTTACACACTCATAAATCTACAACAGCTATGCTTTCCACAATCGTAAATAAGGATTTCTCTATGTTCACGTAAAATTACATTCTCAGAGAATATTTAAAAACAAGAAATACCGATATCCCCACTGTTGTTTAGTATCCACTCAATGTTTTATTTTCTCCTCCTTTCTTGGGAAAATCTTCCCTGTTATCAAAGTCTGCATTGCCTCAAACTACATTAGTCTCAAAAGATTAATCTGTTACATGTCCATAACAATGAACCGCGGGTGTATCAAAAATCTCATATATGTTATTTTAATTTTTCACACTGTGTGATTTTATAAAGCCATAAGTTTATTAATCTGCCAGTACATATGGAAGGTTTCTTAATATTTTCACTGGGTTGAAATTGATAGAACATAAAATTAGCCACTTTCAACAATTCAAGTGGAATTTACAAAAATGTCAATGATGTGAAACTGCCACCTCTTTCTAGTTCCAGAATGTTTTCATTAATCAAACCAAGAAACCATGACACGGTTGCTGTCCATTTCTGCCTTTCTCTGGGCCTTGATAACTATCAATCAATGTCCTTTCTTAGCACTTATTTATTTTGAATATTTCATATAAGTGGAATTGCATGATGTGTAACCTCTTTTTCTGACTTCTTTTACTTAACCTGTTTTCTTTTCTTTTCTTTTTTTTGAAGTTCATTGTTGCATGAATGGATAATTTGCTCTTCATGTCTGTATAATATTTTATTGCATGTACAAACACAATTTTATTTATTTATTTGATTTTTTTATTAATGGACATTTGGATTATTTCCATCATCTAGTTATTATGAGTAATGCTGCTATGACTATGTGTGCACCTGTATTTGTTTAACTACCTGTTTTCAATCCTTTAGGGTACATACTTAGGAGTACATATATTGGATCATATGAAACTTCTATGTTTAACTTTTCAAGGAACTGCAAAACTGTTTCCCAGAGAAGTTAAATCATTTTACACCCCCAACAGTAATGTATGCAGATTATAATTTCTCCACATCTTCACCAAGACTTGCTATTTTCTCTTTTATTTGTTTTAATTATAGCTTTCCTGCTGCTGTAAAATAGTACTTCCATGTAATTTTGATTTTCACCTTCTTAATGACTAAAGATGTTAAGTTTTTGTTCATGTGCTTATTGGTCATTCATATATGTTTACTGAAGAAATTTTAAGTAATTATCCCATTTAAAAAAAATTGGTCACGTCTTTTATTGCTGAGTTATAGGAATTCTTTATATATTCTGAATACTAGACCCTTATGGGATTTATAACTTGCAAATATTTCCTCCCCTGTTATAGATGGCTTATTCACTTTCTTGATAATGTACTTTGATGTGCAAAAGTTTTAAATGATGATGTCTAATTTATCCATTTTTTTCTTTTGTCATTTGTGCTTTCTGTGTTAGATGTAAGGATCCACTACCAAATCCAAAGTCATAAAGATTTACCCTTACTCTTTTCCTGTAAGGGGTTTATGGTTTCACTGTTACATTTATGTCACTGGTCCATTTTTGAGTTAATTTTTGTATGTGGTATAAGGTCAGAGCTCAATTTCATTGCTTTGCATGTGGTTATCCCATTGTCCCAGCACCATTTATTGAAGAAATGACTCTTTCCTCATCAAATGGTCATCACACCCTTGTGAAAACTCAGCTCAGTTTTCTTGAGCACTTTGAGCATAGGTAAAATATTTAATTTAAAATATGTCTAGAAGCACCTGGATGCCTTTTTCTTAAGTATCTGCCTTTGGCTCAGGTCATATTTCCAGGGTCCTGGGATCAATCCCAACATCATCCTCCCTGATCAGTGGGAAGCTTGCTCTCCCTCTCTCACTCCTCCTGCTTGTGTTTCCCCTCTTGCTGTCTCTCTCTGTCAAGTAAAGAAAATAAAATCTTTAAAAATTAGAATAAAATATGTATCTAATAATATCAAAGTCAATGCTTCCCTAGGGATAGTTTTGTTAATTTCATCTGTGAATGGGCCTTATTTTCTTGTTTCTTCCCATGTTTTGTTTCATAGCTTTTGTTGAAAATAGGATATTTTGGAAGTTATAATGTAGTAATTCTGGAAATCCTATGGTTTGTTTTTTATTGCTCTCTATAGGCTCTTCTTATTTAGTGACTTTTCTAAACTATATTTTAAATTTGTTTTCTTTGGTATGGTGTCTGCAATGTCTGTTCATTTTTGAGAGAAATTTTGGCTAAGAGCCAAAAAGCAAATAACAGAAGAAGAAAATATAAAAGAAGAAATAAAGGGAGAAAGAAAACAGAAATGAATGAACAAGAAGTTTTCTGTCTTTACAGCTTTTTTTTTTTTTTTTTAATGCTGGAACATCCGTTCAGTGCCTAGCCAAATTGTTTATACCTCTGCCTTAGTCTTGATATCCTGCTTGCACTTTGCTTAGAAATCACCCAGAGGTGAAAGTTTAGGGTGTCCTTAGGTCTTTTCTAAACATGCGTCTTGCCATTGGGCATTCCTGTTTTGTTTTGTTTTTAATTCCCCAGTATTCATGGATGCTTTTAAATGTGCTAATTTCTCAAACTCTACAGCTTTTGCTTTCAAACCTTTGGCATTCTATTGTACACCTCAACACTGATCTTTTACCCTAGGAAGCTATAAGCTTCTTGCTTACCTTACAATAGTTTCAAGAAATACCTGCTGCTTTTCTGCATTATGTAAAATGGAGATGAGCACCTTGCATCAGTCTATCTACTAGTTTTCAGACAAGTTAGAATAGAAAAACAAAAACAAAACAAAACCATTATTCCTTGCAAATGAGGCCTGTTTTCTCCTGGAAGAACTAGGGACCAGGGTGCCACACTGGGACTGGGGTCCACCCTCTTTAAGACCACTGTGAGCCTGACAGAAGGTAGAGCAAAGAAAAGTAAAAATGCCACAAATTCCCTACCATTTCAAAGTGGTCTTTGCCTAGATTCAGAATTCACTTGGATGCTGTAGACTTGTTTCGCTGAATCATGGCACAGTTAATTCTTTAGCTCATTCTGTATCTTTGATGGAGAGATGGATACTTGGAACTGTCTACTCAGCCCCTTTTTCTGATGTCCATTGTAAACATTTTAAAATCTCCCTTACCTCCCAGATAATATCTTCACTCTTTCCTTCCTACACATATAATGTTTCAGTTCCCTGAAATGCACTTCTCCAACTTTGTACCTGGTAGGCAATCAGAGTTTTCTCCCAGTAACTGTTCCCTTTAGGTCCCCAAAGTTCTCAATGTTCCTTTTAAATATAAACTTCTAATTTTTGTTATAATCACTTATTTCATTTTTGTTTTCCCTTACCCTAGTAAGAAGAGGGTGAGAATTTTGACTGAACAAACTGCATCATATTCATCCATGGATTAATTAAATGGACACTAAAATGAAAACCTACTTTTGCTAAGTACTAGGAACTCAGCATGGGCAAGGAAGACTGAACTCTTTCCTCAAGACATGTATTCTTGGTTTCAAAAGCTTCATCCCAAAGCCCAACATATTGCAGATATTCAATAATGGATTTTAGATTAATGAATATCATATATTTACTTAACTCTAATTGCTATGTACTGACCCATGAGGGATCAGTCAATAAGTAATGGCTACTATTATATCTCAGGTGCATTTTACATATTATATCATCTATTATCAATTTCACTAATGAGGAAGGGATTAGTATACCCATGTGTTAAATGAGAAAATTAAGACACTGATTAAATGATTATTAAGTAGCCAAAGCATGATTCCAACCTAGGTGTGTCACTCCACTCAAAATAATTATTTGATATAAAACAATACTACTGTATGTTCAAAATATCAACTTTCTGGTAACTCTGATATTTTGGAATAGAAGCTTTATTTACATCATGTTTAATATAATCATCTCTTTGTTGGGGAAAATGAACAAAAATTTTTACACTAAATCATTTGAAGTAATGTGTAACTTTTTTGTTCAAAAGTTGAACATAGACAGGAAATGAAGGGCTATTTGCATAATATAGTCAAAAATCACATTATCTAGTACTTTCTTCTACAAATCCTTAACAATTTATAGAGCTGCATGACAAACTAAAATTGAAAATGAATATCCACATTAGTTATTACAATTGCTAGGGAAGCACAATGGAGGTAACTAAAAATCTGTATTTTGTGTATTTCAAATGGCATGTCTGCACGGATCATCTTAAAAATAGACTTCATTAAAACTAAACCCTCCATGTTAAGTGTATACTTAAGCTTACTGATCTCTTTTGTGTCTTTATTTTCCCATTTTTAGGATTCCCTTTTATCTTTTAACCCCTTTATCTGCCTAACTCTTTTCTTCTATTTCTCAATCATCTACACTCACCTTATGATGTAGCCTTCTGTAGTAGCTGGAATAATGGACCCACAAAGATATCCACATCCAGTTTCCAGAAAAACCCTTGGAAAAAGAGACTTGGAAGATGGGATTAAATTGAAGAGATTGATATGGGGAAATTATCTTGGATTATTCAAGTTGACTTTGTATAATCACATGGATCCTTATAAGAAAAGACAGGAAAGATCAAAGTCAAAGAAGGTAACACAATAATGAAAACTTTGGTTGAAGTGATATAATTTGAAGATGGACAAAGAGGCTCCAAACCAAGAGACATGAGTTCCCTCCAAAAGCTAGAAAAAGCAAGGCAGCAGATTCTCCCCTAAAGCCTGTAGAATGAATGAAGCCCTGCCAATGCCTTGATTTTAGCCATGTACTAACACTCACTTAGAACACTTGACCTTCAAAATTTTAAGAGATGCATTTGTGTTGTTTTAAACCATTGAGTTATAATATTTCATTACAACAGAAAAACAAAACTAATGTTCCCTCCCATCTCTCCTGTTTCTTTATCAGCTATGCCATATCAATTTTCAAGGAAAAACGAAACAAAGTCCCTCACCAAGGTTTAGACTCTTCTTTTTATTTTACGACTCAAAGGAAAGATGCATTTTTAAAACATCATAGTATGAAACAATGCCTTAAGACAAAAAAAATTACTGCCTACTTATATAAATTTAAACAACACCCTAGGTGGGCAGTAATAGTTTATTTATTTTTATTATTTTTTGAAAATCTATGATATATTAATAATATTATTTTACATTTTTAAATTTGAATATAGTTCATTATTTCTAGACTGAGAGACTATAAACAATTCCAGGGCTATTACAAGATTGTTATTAAAATCAGGAAAAGGCCACACATTCTGACAACACCCACTCTCCCAAATAAACCACAACATGTATCTTGGTAACTCAACCAGGAAAACAACTCATGGAAGCAAACAAAATGATCAGTTAAGTGCAGGAACTTAGTTTAAAAATCAAGGGGATTCCCAAAAATAGATAAAAAAGTTTGCAAAACTCTGTGACGAAGAGAAAATCCAGAGTAGGCAAGGCATAATTTTGAAGCTATAGAATGGTAACATGACTCTGATTAGATTTTTTTGGGAGTAATTATATAAAATAGAATGTTTTGGGAAGCTATGTAGACTATCAGATGTTGCCTTCCCTCTATAAATATAATTCTGTTTAAATTAATAATGTTCATTTGTAGAGCAGGTTTAGGTTTACAGAAAATTGAACAGGTGCTACAGCGGATTCCCATTCACCCTGTCTCACTCTGCCCTCTGCTTCCCTTATCGTTAACATATTACATTGGTGTGCTACATTTGTCACAATTGATGAATCAATATTGATTTGTCATTATGAAATTAAATGCATTGTTTATATTAATTTTTACTTTTTGTGTTGTTAATTCTGTGCTTTAACAAATGTATAAGTTCATGTATCAACAATTACACCATGTTACAATAGTTTCCCTGCTCTAAAAACCTAGTCTATTTTTTAAATGTACCCATATATTAATATTGTATTTCTCTTTGCTTATTTTATAAATTATTTTTTGCTTTTTTACAACAAATTACTTTGCTTGGCATACACGTCCATGGCTGCTACACCAGCCTGTCTCTTTGCTCTAGTTTCTCAAAACTGCTTCTCCTGAAGGCAAAATTATTTACCCATTGCCCCAGACAACTTCTTTATTCTTGCTATTTAACTTTGCTCAAGTAGTTTTCCCAATGGAAGACTTCCCAGCTTTTCTTCTTTCTGCAAATTGTCCAAAATTTCCTGTTCAAATTCCATCTGTTATGACCAGTCTGTGCCATAGCAGAACTCTTTCTGTTATTGGTTCTTACAGCAAGTGTTATCTCTGTGCCATTTCTCCAACAGTTAACTGTGGATCATTCTAGTACTATCTTGTTACATCATTTGGAATTGTTATTTAATTTTTTGTTGTGTGCACATATGTCCCAAGTATGTGAAATCATCATGAAAGTAACAATTCTCATCTCAATTTTTCATTGAGCCCAACAGAAAGTAGTCAATGACTCAGTATGTTTATGCCGATCAATAATAACTAAAGGAAAATTATTTCTTTCTTCCTGAGTTCTGCTTTCTTGGCGCTGAATGGAAAGACATCATTCTCATTCTCACTGAGGAAAAAAATCATATGTGGATTATTTTATTTTAATAATAATAACAGACAACATACCTGAGCTAGAGTGAAGGAGGTTTCAGAGAAGAAATATAAACATGGAAACAGTATAAGGAAAGGCAAAATAATTTAGTGGTGAAATGTTGTTTGCACTTTGAAACATTGGTGTTGAACTTAAAGGGACTTAAGTGAGCACGAGGTTGTCCAGGAGGCACAAGAAGAGGGTACTGAAGAAAAATACAGTGGAAGTGGAGAGAATGTAAGCCCTCAAATCTGCAGATCCTGCTTTTTCTATTGCCTCATTCTTTCCCCATTTGTTCACACATCCATCCCTGGAATCCACACTGATATTTTTGTATGTGCTAGTTTAACTCTCCTCTTCCTGAAGTCTCTGTGAAAGTTTGTTTTGCTGTGGTTGTGAGTGTGAAGGTTCAAAAAATATATATATCAAAAAATATATATATCTTCTTGTTCAACAACCATTTCCCCAATTGCATCTTTTTTTTTTTTAAAGATTTTATTTATTTATTTGACAGAGAGAGATCACAAGTAGACAGAGAGGCAGGCAGAGAGAGAGAGAGGGAAGCAGGCTCCCTGCTGAGCAGAGAGCCCGATGTGGGACTCGATTCCAGGACACTGAGACCATGACCTGAGCCGAAGGCAGCGGCTTAATCCACTGAGCCACCCAGGCGCCCCCCAATTGCATCTTCCTCCACATAAAGATACATTTACAAATGGTTATCTCATATCTAGATACAGAGCAATCACCCGCCGGTGATTTCTTCCAACACAATGTGATCAGAGGAGCCATGACTGTGAGGTGATCATTTACACATGCCATTTGAGCTCCGTTTGATAAAAGATCACTCTGGGACAGGATCGTTTGGGTGGGGGATCAGATGGGATGGGGGGAATGAGAGTAGAGTTGAAAAGAGTTGGTTTATGGAGTAACCATTGTGAGTCAATCCATGTGCTCCTACATTTTATTTACTGCTCAAAACAACTCTTCCAGATTTATTGTCTCCTTTTATAACAGTGGCTCCACAGAGTATATTATTTTCCCAAGTCACTAGTCAAACAGTCTTCACACTCTAGTCTATCCTAATCCAAAGTTTATGTCCTCCTATGTTCCGTGTTAAACACTACAGTAGTTGAATGACAAAAGTACCATTTATATACCCAAGGTCTGGCAACTATAAAGTGGTGCAATCTGGGTTGAAAACCAATTTTATGTGACAAAAGCCCAAATTGCTCTTAGAAGGGGTTAATTTAGGGGTTTTAGTTTCCACTCAGTAAAGTGTTTTTAAAGTTAATGAAAGCACACCCTCTTATTTCCCTACTGAGTTACAGTCCTATGAAGGGAGAAAATTAAAAATTAAAAAAAAAAAAAAAACAGAAAGAAAACAGTGCAAGAATTAGACTCCCAGTGCCAATGGTCATTAGTGGATAATTTCATGAGCATGTTTAAGAGCCTGAGCATGTTGTTTTTATTGTTTGCCTTAATAACCTGAGAAATTCATGGATGTCTCCTCTCTCCCCTGCTTCATTTAGATTTTAAATCTAAACTAGAGAAATTTGATGTTTGCATATTTTATTTTTGTTGCTGTGATCACTGATCTTTTGAGATAATATTAACCAGTTTCTTCAGTTTTTCTTAATCATCCTACAAAATAGGACCATTTATGTACCATTCTCTCAAGCAAACTAGTGCCATCTGCTTATTCAGTAAATTTATTCCAAATTCTGAGATTTGGATTGACTAGAGAGATCAGAACTTAACAGATATTTCACATATATTTGACTTCGACTCTGCATGGAACAGGTCCAGTTATTAGAATCATTTATGTTACACTATACGCTGTAATTAACATATCAGTTACTCATATATCATGTCCCAGATAATCACTGTGGGGAGTTATTTTTTTTCCTCCTCAGATGTCAGTACGATAAATAACTGATTTTTTTCAATAAATATATGTATCTATAGGATTTCTGACTATGCAGCGTCACTATGCTATGGATTTTGTGCAGAATATACCAAATTATAGCTGAGGATGCAAAATATGTAAACACCATTTGAATACAAGGTGGAACGTGCTGTCAGGGAACTGGGCAGAATTTGTTTTAAGGTATTAAGTAAGCTTAATGTTTGTCATTGTTCTTTACAGATCTAGATTACTAAAGGGAAAAGCACAGAATATTTATAGACTTAGAAGAGGGGTGGGGTATAAAGAGAGAATGAAAAGGGACAGTGAATGAGGATTCTGGAAAACTCTCAGAATCACTTGGGTTTTACTATGAGACCCTAAACTAATTAAGGGAAATGGGATGCTCAGGAGGCTTTTATAGTTTGTCCACATAGACTCGCATACTTTAATATAAATGGGTTTATTGATATTCTTTCCTACTGTTTTTCGTGAGACAAAGCAGATCTTGTCCTTGTCTGCCTTTTTTACCCCAGAAGTAGAACAGCTATCCTGGTAATAGAGTTGGTAAATGGAAAATTTGGGATTCATATCTAGGCTTGTCTTCAAAGTTCTTTCTCTATTCTGCTATGTCTCAAGGTGTCACAAAAGGAAATGATGCAGCAACCAGATAGAAAGTGTACTAACAACTTTCATTTTCATTAAAACATTTTTTGTACACAGATACTGGAGCTACTTAAGCAGAACACTAAGATATCGTATAAACTTGAATGTGGTAATTGACCATCCTAAAACTTTTATATATATATATATATATATATATATATATATATATATATATACACACACACATGCACACACATACACAATACAATAATAAGTCTTAGACATTATATATATATATATATATATATATACCCCTCTTATTGGATACACACAATTTACCAAACAAAACACAACTATAAAATAGAGGGACAGGGAGGCAGAGAATCCTAAGCAAACTCCCTGTTGAGCATAGAGCCTAGGACTGAGGCCAGGCTTGATCTCATGACCCTGAGATTACCATGTGAGCTCAAACCAAGAGTCAGAGGCATAACCAACTGTGCCACACAGGCTCCCCTATAATAAAATATGTATTCTTGCTTTATATCTGAGGCAACCAGCACAGAAACATTGACCAACTTGGAGTGAAGTTGTAATTTGAAACTAGCACAAACTGTTAACTAGTATGAAATGCTCTACAAACATTTTCATAGATGCCTACCATGTAGGCATTTTTTTATGATCCATAAGGTAGCTGTCTTTTAAAAATGCTCACTTAAAAAAATAATGATGTTCATCTTCATATAAAAAACCCCCCACTGCTTTCTCAAAATGTTTATTTCTGTCTATAGGGTCATTTTAGATCAGTTTTGTTGTTGTTGTTGTTGTTTGCCTTTTCTCATTTTCTTTAGACATCTGCATCTGATTTGGTTAACAAATCAATCCCCTAAAATACCAAAAATCTGAGAACACAGATAATTAAGACTTAGCCTGTGGTATCTTGCATCATGTTTGAAACCCTCCAGTCACATGTCTATAAAGAGACAAGAACAACCCATCATAAATGTTTACACATTAAAAAAAATCATACTTTCTGTAGGTGCTCACATCAAGATAGTCAAGTTTTTTTTTTTTTAAAGATTTTATTTATTTATTCGACAGAGAGAGATCACAAGTAGGCAAAGAGGCAGGCAGAGACAGAGAGGAGGAAGCAGGCTCCCCACCAAGGAGAGAGCCTGATGCAGGGCTCGATCCCAGGACTCTGGGATCATGACCTGAGCTGAAGGCAGAGGCTTTAACCCTCTGAGCCACCCAGGCGCCCTAAGATAGTTCAAGTTGTGAAACACAATCCAAACTCTCAACAGAAGAAGTTTTCTAAGAATAAGGGAAAGAGTTCAGTGACAAGAAGGAACTATGGTGTAACTTGGCCTGGGGACAGACCTGCATTACAACAAGTTCAGGGCTGTTAGAGTTTATTGTTTGGAGTATTCCTTTGTCTTCCTAATGTATTATTAATGCCTTGTAAATAAGGGTTCACACTGTACCAGCTTACATGAATTTTCACCAGCCAGCCCTGCCCCAGGGAGCTGTACTTGTAATAAAAGAAATGAAATCGACATACTTCTCATGTCATTTAGTATAAGTCAGGCCTCACTCACCAGGCAGAGGAAAAATTTTGAATTACAATTGTGAATGGGTATGATTATTTTATTCTGTTTTAAGCTACTCAAATTTCAGCTAAATTAATCATTACGCTTCAATTTGGGCTACATGGAAAAATTCAGCAAATACTGTCTCTTGATTTTATGCTGGGCATCAATACACCCACATTACACATTTTATTTCAGAATCTCAAACTTGCCCATTTGCCTTTTGTTAGTTGTCTTTTAGCTCCCTGTTGATTTCCAGTTTACTCTCTATCTGATTCTGTATGTTAATTTGCCATTCCTGCCATGCCCTTGGGTTGCTTTTGCTTCAGCTGAACCATAATAAATATACGTTCAATGATTTTATCACATAAAGGAGGGTTTGGACTTTTTCATGATTTAGTACAAAGCACAGTTAGTATTGCATAATTTCCAGAAGGTTCTTGATTTATATTGAATGATGGGACTTTTGGTGAAATTAAATTTTCATTTTTAGGAAAATGTAAATCAGTATTGGCATGGGGTGTGTGTGTGTGTGTGTGTGTGTGTGTGTCTGTGTGTGTCTGTGTGTGTCTGTGTTCTGAGTTGAAGATATACCTATGAAATCTAAATCTTTGGGGAGAAAGCTATGGTTGAAAGAGATTGAGTAATGTTTTCATCAAACACCTTGCTTGGAAGCCACAGATATTAATCTTTCCAAGTCAACACACTGTATCCCTGTTCAATATATCCTTTTTAATTTTGATACCTTCACCCTGAGCAGAGTTGCTGAAGTCAATCTATGTCATAGGTGGAAATCATCTTGCAAAAACATAGGAAGAACTGAAAATATTAAAACAGTGTTGGCAAATCTCCCTCTCACAAACATATTCGATTTAGGTGAGGTTTGTGCCTGTCATATGAAACTGTGTGTCATTAGTCTCTAGAGCCCAGACATTAATTGGCCTGAAAGCTCTGCTATCAGAGATGTCCTTAAAGAGGTTGTGTGACATGTGGTATCTATAGGAATAAATTGATTAAGACATATTTTTTCTGAGACAGGTTTGGAGGAGTATTGCTTTTTCATTCTGGACATCAAAATCATTGACTATAACAGTAGCTCAATTTGTTGTTCTTGGTCTATGCCAGCCACTGTTTCAAGGGCTTTATAGGTATTGACTTATAGAATGTCTTAAAAGATAAGTACTGTTATCCTTATTTTACAGATGAGGAAATTGAGACACAAAGAGATTAAGTAATTTACCTAAAAGTCAACACCTAGATTACTTATTTCCAGAGCCCTCACTCTTAATTTCTTTGCTACACTATCTCTTGACTAGTGTAGTCTTGTTCACTTAGATCATGAATTGATGTGCAATGCCTCCTAAAATTTTCCTCCACTTAATGTAGGGGCGTGTCTCCCACACTCTAGAATAAGAAAGAAAGAGTTTTATCTTCCACACCCTAGAATGAAAATTTAATGTGTTTTCTACATGATTGTATGTAAGCCTCATTAGGATATTGAGGGACTTCTTATGTCATTGTCCGATCCTGGTACATGAGACTCATAGGATAAATACTGTGATGCTTATTTCTTAACTTCCCTGGCCAGCCCTCCATATTGTTTAGTGTTCACATCTAAGTGCCAATGAATTAAGGTTTTTCTACTGAGTCTTGAAGAGCCATCCATTTACTTTACTTGGTAACTCAAAATGTGGCTGCAAAAATACTATGGTACTCTTGCTTTTGACCAAATTGCCTATTAATTTACTTAAGCTTTTAAAGCTTTGGTTTGCTTATCTGTCTAATTGCAAGAATAACAATAATTTCCTCCTCATGTGGTTTTGTGACAATTAAAGGAATTATAACATGTAAGCCATTTTTCATCTGCAGTAATAGTTGTTAGTCATTAGAGTTGGTACAGATATATTTCTGTCATCCCATGCAGAAGTAATAGGGAGGCATTCAGATTGGAAAGGTCATGTTCTAATGAGAGTCTGGGCTAAAAATCAAACAATTTGCAAGGTTCTGTAGGTTCCCTGTACTGCCCATTTATACTACTTAACCCCAGCAGACACTGAGGAATAGCTCAGAGTGCTTCCTGTACTGTTTGGATGGAGTGGTAATGAACGCTACATGATAAACAACACTGCTATTACTCTTCAGCATCAGCCACCTACACTGTCCCCTAACACTAAGTCCCTTTAAAACCATGCTCTATTTACTTTGGGTTTGGAAATATTTCTATAACACCCTCAAACTCCAGTTTCCCCAAAGGGAAGTTGAGAAAACAATTTATCTATTATTTCTGAGTAACTCATTTAGGGAATACATTTCTAGAAGGTTCACAAGTCATAATTTTTGCTCATTTTACATCTTCTAAGTAAAAGACTTTTACTAACATCTCCAATTAATTCATTTCACATCCCCACTCGAAAATTTGTCAACATACTCTTTCCCTTTGGTATCAGTGTTATGTGTCCAAGGGTTATTTTCAGGTTTTGTTTGTTTGTTTACAAATAGTTTGAGTTTCAACTGTGAATCTACATCTGTTCTCCAAACCAATTGAGGCCAGACTTGGTGCATGGAAATGTCTAGATCCGGTTTGGATGCCAGCTGTTAATACGGGCAGCTTTTTCTATGGACCCATCCTTGTTCCACACAAACACCACTGAGTAGGAATCCCTCACATGTCTAATGTCTCTTGCCACTTCAAGTTAAGGGGACCATGCCACAGCAAAGAGACTTTAAATCCCATAATATACACAACCTCTCAGAAGCTATCCCAAATTAAAATACTATGTAAAATGCCATGTTTGCTATGCAATGCAATTTTAAGAGAAACTGGAAAATAAGATTGTTTACATGAGTCAAGTTTGATAAGTCAAACCTGAATGGGTATACTGAATTATTAAAGCAATTGTGAAAAAGAAAAACAAAACTGGAGATATCATAATTCCAGACTTCAAATCATATTACAAAGCTGTTGTAATCAAAACAGTATGATACTGGCACAAAAATAGACACATAGATTAATGGAACAGAGTAGACAAACCAAAACAAACCCACAACTATATGGTCAATTAATTCTTGAAAAAGAGGAAAGAATATGCTGTGAGAGAGATAGTCTATTTAACAAATGGTATTGGGGAAACTGGAGAGTTACATGCAAAAAAATGAAATTGGACTACTTTCATAAACATACACAAAAATAAACTCAAAAAAGATTAAGTAGCTAAATGTGAGACCCAGAATTATAAAAATTCTAGAAGAAAACACAGGCAGTAATTTCCCTGACACCAGCCATAACATCATTTTTCTAGATATGTCTCCTGAGGCAAGAGAAATAAAAGCAAAAATAAACTATTGGGCCTATATCAAAATAAAAAGCTTCTGCATAACAAAGGAAATAATCAGCAAAACTAAAAAGCAACCTATGGTATGGAAATGGAGTATTATGCCTCCATCAGAAAGGATGAATACCCAGCTTTTGTATCAATGTGGACAGGACTGGAAGAGATTATGCTGAGTGAAATAAATCAAGCAGAGAGAGTCAGTTATCATAGGGTTTCACTTACTTGTGGAGATGGAAATGAGAAGTGAGCTGGGGGAAATTGAAGGGGGAGAGAGACCTTGAAAGACTGTGGACTCTGAGAAACAAACTGAGGGCTTTGGAGGGGAGAGGGGCGGGATGTTGGGTAAGCATGGTGGTGTGTATTATGGAGGGCACATATTGCATGGAGCACTGGGTGTGATGCATTAACAATGATTCTGAAACACTGAAAATAAATAAATAAAATTAAATTAATGGAAAAAACTATGGTATGGAATGGGAGAAAATATTTGCCAATGGCATATCTAATAGAGGGTTAATATAAAAAATAGATTAAAAAAAATTTATACAACTCAACACCCAAAACAAATGACCTAATTTAAAAATGGGCAGATTACTTGAACAGACATTTCTCCAAAGAAGACATACAGATGGCCAACAAACACATGAAAATATGCTCAATATCACTTATTATCAGGGAAATGCAAATAGAAATACCATGAGATATCACTTCATCTGTCAGAATGGCTAAAATCAAAAATAAAACAAAACAAAACACAAGAAAAAACAGGTTTTCACAAGGATGTGGAGAAAGAGGAACCCTCTTACATTGCTGGTAGGAATGCAAACTGGAACAGCTACAATCAAAAATGGTATGGCGTTTTCTCAAAAAGTTAAAAGTGGAACTACCCTATCATCCAACAATCACACTGCTAGGTATTTATCCAAAGAATACAAAAGCACTAATTCAAAGGGATACTTGTACCCCTATGTTTACAGTATCTATATACAATAGCTAAATTATAGAAGAAGCCTAAATGTCTATTGACTGATGAATGGAACAAAGAAGATGTGGTGTATACATGTAATGGGATATTACTCAGCCCTAAAAAAAGAATGAACTCTTGCTACTTACAATGATGTGGATTGACCTAAAGTTGATTATGTTAAGTGAAATAAGTCAATCAGAGAAAAACAAATCCCATATGATTTCAATCATATAGAATTTAAGAAACAAAGCAAATGAGCCAAGGTAGAAAGAGATGAATCAGAAAACATACTCTTAATTATAGAAAACAAACTGATAGTTACCAGATGAAACGTGGGTAGGGGGATTGGTGAAATAGGTGATGGAGATTAAAGAGTATGATTATCATGATGAGCATTGAGTAATGTACAGAATTGTTGAATAACTATGTTGTACACCTGAAACTAATAAACACTGTATGTTAACTATACTGGAATTAAAGTAAATGTCACTTAATCTTAAATTAAAAAAAAAAAGTCACTTAACTCTACTAATGAAATTGACACCTTCAGGAATGCATGATCAGAGGAGAGGATGGTCTCTAATAGAACACAGATTAGGAGAATCATCAGAAGCAAAAATTAACTTTGACTAAGACACCAGTTACTACAATGGAGTATTGAAGAATTGGAATCTGGAAAGCATGTGCATTTTGAGGAGTGTGAGACAGTCCCCAGAAGAGGGTCATTTGATTTCTCCCTAGGGGAAAATATATTCCTTGAAAATATTTTCCATCTTTTGACCAAATTTCCCAAGAATGCCAAGCAGCTTTCTTATTACTAAACAGTCTTTAGGGGTATCATGAGTTTATCGGGGGAAGGGATCCTTACAGAGAGTGTACAAATGGAGCATTGCTGAAAATAACACACCTCTCCACAATTCTGAAGGAGTACTCTAGTTTAAGTAACACTCTCATATAAACCCAGTTGGGGGTTCAATGGTGACTCTGATCTTTTCTAGATATATCATGGTTTGGACACCACAAACAAAGTATGTCCATCTATACAGTACTTCCCTGGGATACCTAGAGCAAGTCAGATTCATCTCTCGGGCTTTTCCTGTAACATATACAGGGTATGATTTCTAAGCCACCAGGAAAATTCCTACTACTCAAAAAATATTTTACCACTGCCTGTCACAATGACTGAAATTTTACCATTATAAGTTACAATTTGGCACAATCAACTCTTGTCAAGATTATTGACAGTGTAAATGTGACATTCCTTGTTCAGGTCAGGCTGAAAACTAGCTGGTAATAAGTGTTCAGTGTGTACTTTGTCTCAATTCGGTAAAGTTCAATGGTGATTACCATTTTGGTGAACCACAGCTGGTTTCTTGTATAAAATGATTTATGGCTCCAAACTGACCAGAATGACAGAACTGACCATTGCAGGTCCTAAAGAGAAGCTTGAAATAATTTGAAATTATAATTTTAGCTCAAGCCCTCAATGATCATACTTAAAGGAATGAGAAGCATGGTGATAATTAAAAATCACTATATCTGTTGGGTACTTTAGTGACCATACCACACCTTTGTGGAATAAATAACACTTATGACAATGTTTGCTCTCTGTTCCAAGGACTGTGCTACTCTCTTTATTTGTGCATCTGATTTATATATTACCACAGTATTATGGGGTAAATTTTATCTTCATTTTGGGAATGGGAAGATCTTGAGCTTAAATAGGTCAGGGATTGATTATAAACTTACACTAAGGCCTACATGACATCCAAACCACCATGTCAAACTATCTTATTGGGGACAAAATATATATTCTTGGAAAAGAATGTACTGTTGGGGGAGGAAGTCAAAGTTCTATTGGTTTTTGTTTTATGTACATAAAATATAATTTTTGTATCTTTGTACTATATGGAAGGTGTAAAGAAAGCTAGTTATTTTTGTTGATGACCATAGATAGGGGACTTGATATTTATGAAAGTTCTAACTGCAATGTTTCTAACCTAATAAAATTTTACAAAATAACAGCATGTCACTAGGGAGATAACAATATAAAGAAGAAAGTGATCTGATAAAGATGAAAAATTCCTAGGATGGTCCTTCATTTTCTTGGTAAGTCATTTTGTTTTGTTTTGTTTTCCATTAAATTATCATAGGATAAAAATGAATCAGATTAAAATGTACTTGGTGGTGTTTTTCCAAAGCAAAGGCTAGTTTGTGTTGCATCCTCCCCACTTAAATTTGATCACTTCTATGAGCAAAGACATGTGTTAGAGCAGAAGAGGGGGCAACTAGAAAGTTTGGGATAGGAACAGACTGCTCAGGTGCCAGATTTCTCTTTTTATTTAAATTATATACATTTTGGGGATGAGTAGGTGGCTGTTGGTTGTCAGACTCTTAGTTTTGGCTCAGGTTATGACCTCAGGGTCGTAAGATGGAGCCCTGAGTAGGGTTCTGCCCTCTACAGAGAGCCTGCTTGAGATTCTCTCTCCCTCTCCCTCTGCCGTTCCCCTTCTTCTCTCTAAAATAAATGCATCTTTAAACATGTTTTAAATGAAATACATACATTTCATATAAAACAAATTAAAATGGGATCTTATTTATAGTTTATGTAGTTGGCTCCATGCACTTTCACGTATCAGATAGTAGCACCTCTATTTCCTCCTCTTGGAAAATTGATGGAGGATGTTAACTTGTGGACCCTAAGTCTGTTATATAGCTACAGTTTATCCAGATTCCCCAAATAAGATTTCACATAGGAGAAGAGCTGTTAATGTTAGGACTCTAATCTATAATCATGAAAATATTAAATATTTAATAAATAGGTCTATTTCCATTTCCTATTTCTTAAATATTTAACTATGCAGTGTTTTTACAAACTGAGGTTGAGGGGAGTGGGAAAGATGGCTTGGTTGGGTGATGGACATTGGGGAGGGTATGTGTTGTGGTGAACACTGTGAATTGTATAAGACTGATGAATCACAGACCTTTACCTCTGAAACAAGTAATATATTATATTGTAGTAATAATAATAATAAAATATTAAAGAAATAGATCTAAACTATACTAATAGAGTACAGACTAGGAAGACCTCTGGAGACAAAATTTTGACTGGGACACCAGTTACTTGCTGCCAGCAAAAAATAGGCTATCTTTTTTTTTCTATGTAGTATTTACACGCATCTCTATCTGTGAATCTAATCTTCTAACTATTGAGACATTGCAAAATAACATTTGGTCCATGTTCTTGTCATTCACAGCTCCCTTTTCTATATGACGATTCTAAAATTGGTACATTTGTGATAAAAGACCAAACATGAAAGGAAACATAAAAATTGACACACTTTCTGAAAACAACTTTATAATCTTTTCTTGTTATTCAATGTCTTCCCTATCCCAGAGCCAGTCCACCTGTTCAGGTTTATCTTGCAGTAGGAAACATTTACTGGTGGAGAATGTTCCTCTCTCCATCTTTCTCCTACTTTACAGTCCCTCCTACTTCTATGCTTTGCTTTCATCCTTTTGTGGAGCAAAAATAACTTTTCTTTCCAGAATTTATCAATTCATTATGACTGATCCCCGAACCTATTTCTTCCAGAAAATGACTTGGGTACATTTTGAACTTTTGCTTTTCTGAATCCCTGTAGCTTTCCAGTTTAGATATGGGTATTTGAGTGCCACCCCAATAAAAGCAATATTAATGTTACTGTTCAGGCTGGAAGTAGATAGTAATGATCACAGTAATGTATGAATCTTCACTGTGAAGTGTGACATTCAGTCTGAGAAGAAACGTTTCATAAATAACTGAACACAGGTTCTTGGGTATTTCTCTTTAACAACCCAACCTTAATAATTGTATGATATTTTCATGTTTCATGTATATAATTTTAATGTCCAGACTGCAAGCTGCTTTAGGAAAAGGGTGGATTTTTTTTTTAAACAATGTCCTTGATGCTTGAATCATATTGTAATTCACCTACCTCTTACAGAATAATTAAATCAATGGGATTATACCTCTTTCAAAGGTAAAAAGCATGATATAGCCATGCCTTTATTTAGTGTAAAGAAGACATAAAATAAGCATTTAATAAATATTGAGTCAAGTGTAATTTTTTTTAAAAGATTCATTATTTATTTGACAGAGAGAGAGCGGGGAGAGGGTCAGATGAAGGGAAAGACAGAATTAGACTCCCTGTTGAACACTGAGCCCAATGCAGGGCTCTATTTCATGACCTGAACTGAGTCAAACACTCAACAGACTGAGCCACCCAGGCACCCCAAGTCAAAACTAATTTATATGTATGTACTTACACATTAATATTTAATTTTAATTTAGGTTATTAATGGCACAAATATGGGTCAATACAGCTCTAAGCCCATGTAGATTTATCTTCTACATTTATCACTGACATTGCCTTTAATCTGCATTTGTCCTTTGTTTTGGGATTTATTATAAATACAATTGTAACTACCGAAAGATGCCTAGAAATCTTACAAGTCAGATTAACAGAAATTTTCACTAAACTATGATTCTCCTATTAGCAGGTCAGTTATCTCTGTGTCTCAACATCTGAGATCTTACAGTCATCACAAACAACCATTTATTTCTTCATGTACTAACATCAGTCACTAAAACCAGGAAACCAGCTGCACAAAAATACATAAAGGTACCATAAAATTTCCAGAACAGAGGTGTCATATAAACAACACACTTTCTCCTGCCTGCTTTAACATTCTGCCCTCATCCTATTAGCATCCCCAACCAAGGGGGTTGGACCAGCTGTTGAACACCATTATAAATCTCATCATTTCTCTCCTTGGGGGTAGGAGGTGTGAGCAAGACTGTCCAATATATTCTGTTAAATTAGGATTGAAACAGGTTGAGTGGTAACAATAGCAATAATAGCACATCAATCAGAGTTCAAGATTGGCACTTGAAGAGACATTTGACACTTTTATCTTGGATTGAAGAAATACATGTGACAAAGCATGCTAGAACACATGTTGGTATCCCCAGATACCTATATAAAACGTGAACTCATATTCCAATGCTTACTCTTTTGCTACCCTCAGAGTTCTACTTAGCAATATATTATTTACTGCCAGGATACCTGCTGGTTGTTTTGCTTTGTTGCTGTAGATGTTATCCTTCTTGATCATTCACTCTCTTCTCCCACAGATATATGTCATAATTCCTTCCTGAACACCCTCATGTTCTGACTTGACGTTCACAGAGCCTGTGCCTCAAGCTGCCAATGAAGCGAAAGCAATAGCTGGGATCAGCAATGCTTTGAACAGGCAACCCACAAACCCTGCTATGATGGATTTACTGCAATAGAGCGTGTTTGTGTATTGTAGACAAATAGGAGGACCAAATGGAGTTGAGAGACTGAAAGATGGACTATATTTCTTCATCCTAACAACAACAACAACAACAACAACAACAACAACAACAAAATCTTCTATAAATCTCCTATATCATTATGATTCTTTTGTTTAGACAACCTTTGGACTCCTAACAACTGAAAGCACTGAAGATCAGTTGATGTTGCATTGGGCAGCAACCCCTGTAACTTTGCCACTTCATAAATGAATATACTTACTGTACATTATCTCAAGAATCTGATTGTTCAGTCTTTAAAAATTAAAACAAAAACAAACCTTGCCTAGACTATATAATTTAACTGTGCTATCCTTAGCCCATCACTTTTTTGTTTTATTTTGTTTTGTTTCCCCTCACCATGATAATTCTTTTTTTTTTTTAAGATTTTATTTATTTATTTGACAGACAGATCACAAGCAGGCAGAGAGGCAGGCAGAGAGGCAGGCAGAGAGAGGAGGAAGCAGGCTCCCTGCCGAGCAGAGAGCCCGATGTGAGGCTCAATCCCAGGACCCTGGGATCATGACCTGAGCCCAAGGCAGAGGCTTTAACCCACTGAGCCACCGGGCGCCCCACCATGATAATTCTTTTACTCAACTTGCTTGGGTCTCAATTAAATCTCTCTATTCTCTTACACTTGGCTAAACACCTTATTGTAGTGTTGTTGATGCAATTCTGTTTCTTTGTCTTTTAATTACCCAGTGCTATATCCTCCTACAGACCAGTGTATTCCAAGAATTGAGCAGAATTATTGTCAAATGCTTCATGCTCAGTAAATATTTGTCGAACAATTAAATAAAAACTAACTTCAAAAAGCCTTTACACCAGTATAAATGACAATCTATTTTTTTGAAATTTCTAGGTCCTTGTTTGATCTTGCTCTAATTAAGTTGATGTCAGAAATATTCCCTCCGAAAGCCACCTCTCACGTGAAAACTCAGTTCCCTCTATTTGCCTCTATTCCCTTTGTCCTTTAATCCCAAACCCCATTTATTTCTACCAGTAGAGCAAAGAAGCAATGATTGAACTAATGGAATATTAAAGATTAAACTCAAGAATCACTTCTTGATGAATAGATGGCAAACTGATATTTGAAAGAGAAATAAAAAATGGATTCTGATGCAAATCTCGTATTGTGCATCTTTAGCTCACTTAATGAAAGGCGGTATTGACTTAATTTGGTTAATAATTTTGGATAAGTAGAACTCTCAATTAAAATAGCACAGCCCAAGGGGGAAAAAAAATAATATTCTGAAGAAAAATTGTCAAGGTTGAAACCTTTCCCTGACTGGAATGTCTGTCTACCCACCCTGGCATTAATTACCCTTGTCAATTAACAAAATAGTTATGACAATAATTTAAATTTTCAGTAAGCATGTGATCCAATCCAAATATTTCTCATTATTCCCTGTTGCCTACTCAGAAACATTTATCAGAAAGTCTACATAGAATTTGAAAATAGAAAGGAACTTGGAGGTCATTTTGTTCATAACTACTCATCCAAAATTCATCCAATCTCTTCCTTAACATCATCCCAAGCTAATATCACCTTAATTCAAACACACCCAGGCATCGGAATTTACTTAATCAGAACACAGTATCTATGATTGGACAACTCAAAATGATTTGAAATTGCTTATATGAAACTCAACACTGCTATCTTTTCGGTGATGCTGTTCTACCCCCTAGAGTTTAGAACAACACCTTGTAATACATATTTGTAACACCTGATAACCTTTCTAATATATAGATATGGCTATCAGGTATCCCGTGAGTTCTCTTTTTTATAGTCTAGCCATAAACAGGCAGAATTTTCAAAACATAGTTTCTTTAAACAAGCTATATTTTGCGTGTCTCTGTGTCTGTGTTCTAACATTAAAAGTTCAAGTTCAGAAGAGATTAGGATCTTCCAGATAGATCTAGTTAATTCACATTCAATGGCCACGTTATAGAAAAATATACATACAAACACAGTTTATTTCTTCTTTTTTTTTGTACGTGAATAGCATAATCATCATCTCACCTTAAAAATTATTCCTCTACTTATGTTTTTATCTTTTCTATAGTTAAGACCTCTTTCTGTCTTTGTTCTAGGAAAAAAAAAAAAAAACAGATATTACAGAAGACCAGTTTTTGTTTGTTTGTTTGTTTTTGTTTTTGTTTTTTAATGCAGTGACTTCCAAATACAATTCATAAGTCATCGCAGATTTGGGCTGTTGCCATCAGCATTAACGGTGGGAAAAGTGAGAAAAAAAATCTAATTTCCTTGAATTTACCTGGGTTTGTTATTGTGTTTTTCTGTTTGTTTTTGTCATCTTTTTCTGAGACAATACAGAAAAAATTCAGAAAAGGGAATAGGTAAGAATATCAAAACAACAAATTGATAGCTCTGTGACTTGATAAGAAACTAATTTCTCCAAGTTTCAGTCTTTCTCTAGTTGGAAAGTAGGCTGATTTATTACTATTTTGCAATAATTCCTGTATGTATGAAAAGAAGTAAAGAATGAATGCAGGGGTATCTGGGTGGCTCAATCGGTTAAGTGTCTGCCTTTAGCTCAGGTCATGATCCCAGGGTCTTGGGATGAAGTCCCTCAAGGGACTCCCTGATCAGTGGAGAGTCTGCTTCCTCTCCTTTTGAAACCCCCCTTTGTGTTCTCTCTCACCATCTCTCTCTCTCAAAAAAATAAAATCTTTAAAAAATGTATGTTAACAGTATAAATAATAGGGGGCACATCAAGAAAAATTAAAGAACACATTATCGTTGTTATTACCACATACAGTGTATAAAGTTAAATTAGCAGGATATTTTATGTTAAATAGTTTGATTTTTGAATTATTTAAGAAACAAATATTTCTCTTTTCTTAGATTATATTTATTTATTTGAGAGAGAAAGATAGAGAAACTGGCAGAGAATATGTGTGGGGAGGAGCAGGTGAAGCAGGCTCCCTGCTGGGCAAGGACCTAGATGCGAGGCATTCCCAGTATCCTGGGACCATGACCACAGCTGAAGGCAGATGGTTATAAAGCTGAGATACCCAGACCAAGGAACAAATATTTCAAAAGAATATCTCTTTCTTAATTTGCTTAAACTTATTCATTGTAAGTTGTCATATGTATGAAGAGAGAACTGTGCATATTACCAATAAGCACTTAGATGACAAGACATTTTGATGCAGTCATTTGGGCACTTACGTCTATTATGTGAAAGTTTTTTTTTTTTAAGATTGTATTTATTTATTTATTTATTTATTTGAGAGAGTCAAAGAGAGTAGAAGCAGTAAAGTGGGGGAGGGGTAGAAGGACAGGGGAAGCAAACTCCCCACGGAGCAGAGAATCCAATTCAGGACTTGATCCTAGGACCCTAAGATCATGACTGGAGTCAAAGTCAGATGCATAACTGACTGAGCCACCCAGGTGCCCCTTATATGTGAAAGTTTTAAAAACTATATGAAAGTTGTAGAATTTTGGGACACCTTAGTGATTCAGTTGGTTAAACATTGGGCTGTTGATTTTGGCTCAGGTTATGATCTCAGTGTCCTGACACTGAGCCCCATACCAGCTCCACACTCAGCAGGGAGATTCCTTGAGGATTTTCTCCCTCCTTGCCCTCTGCTCCTCCACCATCTCCCCTACCCCACTCACAGCCATTCTTTCTTTCTTTCTCTCTCTCAAATAAATAAATAAATCTTTGAAAAAGAGGGGGAAAAAAGGTTGTAGAACTTTTAAAGCCATGTGGTATGAACCACAGACACCCTTACCGTACCTCATTTCTTACTCCATCCCTGACCCATACCACACTTTTTCGTTCATTTTTAAGTTGGGGAGGGTAAGATCACTATTATGGTAATGCTCAACAGTAGATTTGGGTTGGATACCCTGAGAGGGGATGCTATTTTGACTCTGTGTAATAACACATGGAGTGTGTGGGTCCCATATACATCCTGCCAGAACAGCTGAAAATGTACACGAAAGGTTTACCAGATGTCTCATCCATCCTCTTCTATCTTCTATGTTCAGGATGATGCTATAGTTTTCAAAATGTTGCAGAGGTGGATTAAAATGTGCAATGCTTTCAAAGAACATTTGAGATAATGAAAAGGGCAGTGTGGACCTCCCTAATATGCTACTCTCTCAGGGAACTAAGGTTAGACTTCCAGGAATGATGTGAATCAATAATAATAATAGACTTCTGAATCCAGAGATCACACCTTTTGCCAAAACTATGAACTCTAATATAATATAGTGAAGGGTAACAATATGCCACCCCAAAATATGTCACTTGAGAACAAGGATTATTTTGAGCTAAGGGAACTTGAAAAATAGTTGCAAGAAAGGTGTCTTAATTTCCTCTTTCTTCCTGAAATTAGGAAATAAAAGTCCCACAGGACATAAGCCCTCCCTTACCAGGAGAAAACAAATATTCTTTGAAAGGGAGTCACACCCAAGAAAATTCTGTAAATAAAAATGATTAAATATATATTTTTAAATTTCACCTTCACCTCTCCATATATTTTTGTTACTTGTCCTTAATTGCCTGTCTTTGTTCAACTTAACACAAAATAGCATTTAGCTTTTGCCTTTCCTTTGAGTCTTCATTTTTTAATGTAGTTTCTTATGTCATGTAAAACTTGTATTAAGCACATGTGTGTGTCTTTCTTCTGCTAATCTGTCTTCTATCAATTTAATTTTCAAACCCAGTAAGAAGCCTAAAGAGGATAAAGGTAAAGTGTGTGCCTTCCTTACAATAGTATAGCAGAGTTAAAATTATGTTTCTGTTCCTGCCACTATACTACCCTTGTTCTCAGGCTAAGGGTACTGAATTTCTTTATTTATTTTCAGGGTGTTGGAAAGTATTAATTACAGGTGTTGGATGGGCAACGCATTTTTTTTAAAGATTTTATTCATTTATATGACAGAGAGAGACACAGTGAGAGAGGGAACACAAGCAGGGAGACTAGGAGAGGGAGAAACAAGCTTCCCACCAAGCAAGGAGCCCAGTGTTGGGCTCAATCCCACAACCCTGGGAACATGACCTGTGCAGAAGGCAGACACTTAACTGACTAAGCCACTCAGGCACCCCAGTCCTTTTACTTTTTTAATCATTTGTCATCTTCCTAGAACACACACACACACACACACACACACACACACACACTACTGCTTATTAAAGCAGACTTGAAATGCATTTACAAAGATTTTTATCAAAAATAATGAAAATATCAAAATATCTATGGCCTAAAATATGAAGCTTCAGTTGTCTGAAAAATTAGTTTTTATGAAACACATCACTCTATCACTGATAAATAACTGAGGCATTTCTAGGAACAAGAAAATGAACGAAGTGAGTCACCAAATGCTATGTGTGAACATGTTTTTAAAACTTGTGTCTAATTTATGTTTGCAAAAGATTCATATCACCTGGATTTTACATCTGGAAATAGTCATTTCAGCTAGTTCTAGTTTAAAAGGATGAATTCAACATTGACAGAATTGAGGGGATGTTGGATCCATATACTTCCACACTGAATTTAATGCTTACTTGGATTCAGTTAAAGCTAATTGAAACAAAGCCTGTCACATCACTGGCTGAAAACTTATTTGTCAAAATTAACACAGCGGTGTACCTAGAAGTTAGATACAACATTCCTCGAGATGCAATGTGATTAAAAAAACACTGATTTGAAGTACAAATTGTCACACAATGAAAACATTCCGAAATAGGTTCCCAAAATACAAAGGAAAAAGGGCAAAGGGAAGAATAATTTAAAAGAAAGTGAAACCTTACCAATCATATGTCAATCTTAATGAACTTGCAATCTCTCAAGATCTCTTTCCCAACTTTTCTACAATTTTTAAGAGCTTAGAGATGTACATACAAGATTGTATATATTTTTTCACATATGGAATACACACTTAATTATTCTAATGTTTTTATTGTGAAAGTAATATTCTCATGTGCTGCTGGTGGAAGTACAAATTGGAGCAAATATCTCAAATGTAATTTTGATAAATAGATGATAAACAGTAAATGTGAATATAAATATTTGAGGTATTTTTTTCCCAACTTCCACTTCTGAGACTCAGTGCAAAAAATACAGAATGATTTTATTCAATTTTATTTATTATTATAAAAAATTTAAGACATTCTAAATATCCCACCTATACTGTTCCTAAGAAAAGGCATATAATCGCAAAGGTCTATCAAGATTTATTTTGAAATAAAACTAAATAATTTACATACCTACTTTTTTTTTTAAGATTTTATTTATTTGACAGAGAGAGATCACAAGTAGACAGAGAGGCAGGCAGAGAGAGAGAGAGAGGGAAGCAGGTTTCCTGCTGAGCAGAGAGCCCGATGTGGGACTCGATCCCAGGACCCTGAGATCATGACCTGAGCCGAAGGCAGCGGCTTAACCCACTGAGCCACCCAGGCGCCCCTACATACCTACTTTTAAAGGAAAAACATTCATAATCAAATTTTCTTGATCGATATAAAATGTAAAAATCACTTTCTTTTGCTAAGATGTTAAATTGGAGATTAATTCTTAGCATGAAACCCAGAGAATGATTTAAATGACTTATTTTTTCTGTCACTTTATTTCCATCAGTGACAAAAATTTTGATTCCCATGAAAATAATAACTAGAATGGAAATAATACTCTCAATACTACTTCCTACAATTTGGTGTATTCTGAGCCAGGTTGTTTCAAAGTCACTTATTTCTAAGCCCAAACATTTTGTTCCTCTGATTGTTGAAATCAAAACAGTTTATTCTTAATGAGATTCTTTTTTTTTCGAAGAAGATTTATTTATTTATTTGACAGAGAGAGATCACAAGTAGGCAGAGAAGCAGGCAGGCGGCGGTGGGGAGAGCAGGCTCCCCACCGAGCAGACTGGATCCCAAGACCCTGAGATCATGACCTGAGCTAAAGGCAGAGGCTTAACCCACTGAGCCACTAGGATGCCCCTCTTATGAGATTCTATAAAACTTTGTCACATTAAGGCAGTGGTTTTCAGTGTTTGAGAAGCACAATTACTATTACTATTGGGAAGCACTATTACTATTATTATCTGTTATCTGTATGCCATCTTTGTCATCATCACCCTTATCTCCATTATCATGATCATTACATATGCATTGATTTTATTTTATAGAACACAAATTATGCTAAATTTATTACATGGATTTTTTTTTCAATTAATGTTCACTTTAACTTTATGAGAGATCTATACACTAATTGTCACTACTCACAAAGAGTACCAAAGGCTTAGCAGAATTATCTAAGATCAAATACAAATAAATGTCAGAGGGCTCCAGAAGCCTGCAGTTGGATCTTGCTTTATTACTTGTGCTTCAGAACAATTGGAGCAACATCTGGTTGAAAACATTTTCTAACTCACCTATTTCACCTATCTATTCTGACATTAAAGCAAACTAGCTTCCATGAAGCGCTCAGATATAGGTTAATGTGAAACATAAGGACATCTAAACATATTCTCACTAATTAGATTACCTCAGGAATAAATTGCTGTAAACTTCAGCAACTTGGTTGTGAAAGATGTAAGTGTATACATGTATGCATGTAGAGGGAAGAGTAGCTTAGTCAATAAATTATATGAGAACTTTTCAAGCATTGATGTTTCCAGAGGCTACAGATTCATTACAATAGTATTTTCTTCCATCTTAAGTTATAAAATCTTCTCATTTCCACACTCTTTCCAATTTGGGGAATTTGCCAGGGATTCTGGGAGAAAAGAAGAAGTCTGTCTGATACATTCTTCTTACAGCAAGTCAGGAGTCAGGAACAACTTTTGAATATTATACTTTATAGCATAAATCTTATATGAATATAGTCATATGCAACTGAAATCGCCACAATAACTATGATAAGGAAGTATTAGCACAAGTGTAATTAATTGAGGGTTATTCATTTCAGTTTAGGTTTAATTAGAAATATAGATCTTTTATTTAATTTAATAACATTGCATTTTGTTGTGTGATTGTTAGACACATAAATGTAAAAACACCTCTTGTCTTCTTTTACCACATGCGTGTAGGATGCCAATTTTTTCCTTTGGTATGTACGCCCGTCCTGCAATTTTCTCCCTTTCCTATAAATGTTTATTATCGTGGTGCTTTTTGTCATTCTATACAAGTGTTTTCCTTTCATAGCACTTGCCTTTTTTTTTTTAATTAATTTTTATTTTTTCAGCATAACAGTATTCATTATTTTTGCACCAACCCAGTGCTCCATGCAACCCGTGCCCTCTACAATACCCACCACCTGGTGGCCCCCAACCTCCACCCCCCACCCCTTCAAATTCTCAGATCGTTTTTCAGAGTCCATAGTCTCTCATGGTTCACCTCCCCTTCCAATTTCCCTCAACTCCCTTCTCCTCTCCATCTCCCCTTGTCCTCTATGCTATTTGTTATGCTCCACAAATAAGTGAAACCATATGATAATTGACTCTCTCTGCTTGACTTATTTCACTCAGCATAATCTCAGACTTATCAAAAAGAAAAGAGAAAGGACCCAAATAATAAAATCATGAATGAAAGAGGAGAGATCACAACGAACACCAAAGAAATACAGACAATTATAAGAACATACTATGAGCAACTCTACGCCAACAAATTTGACAATCTGGAAGAAATGGATGCATTCCTAGAGACATATAAACTACCACAACTGAACCAGGAAGAAATAGAAAGCCTGAACAGACCCATAACCAGTAAGGAGATTGAAACAGTCATCAAAAATCTCCAAACAAACAAAAGCCCAGGGCCAGACCGGCTTCCCGGGGGAATTCTACCAAACATTTAAAGAAGAACTAATTCCTATTCTCCTGAAACTGTTCCAAAAAATAGAAATAGAAGCACTTGCCTTTTGAGTAAATAAAGTTTTGAACATTTTTGAAATATAACAACAGTGTTTTACATTACAAACATGAGATTTTGATAATTAGGCTTATTCTTTTACATGTATTTGAGAGCAAGAAAGATTTCCATAGTGCTTTGAAGATGTTTGGCACATCATTATTCTATTAAAATGGCCCTACATTTTCAATCAGCTGTTTTTATGATGGAGAAAACAGTTTTACATACAACAGACTACAAACAGCTATACATTTTCTGTTAAGGTAATATAGATGAGTTGTAATAATGTATCGACATCATGATTTGGATCTATTTTGTCATATTCTTCACAAATTTTCCTTAAGATGAGATAAAACTCTTTAAAAAATCTTTAAAAAACAAAGAACAAGGTGGGCAAAGACCTGCCCCCTTTTAAAATCCCTTGGCAAAATGTATCCATGTTCTACTACCTGATGTCTAATATCTTCAGAACAACTTACATTTATGTAAGAACACATTTGTCTAAAAATCTTCACATAGACTCTCTTATTGATCCTCACAATAAAACCAACAAAGGTAGAGCAAGTTCTATTCCCCTTTTGGAAGTTGAGAAAACCATATATGCAAAGGATTTATTTGCCCAAAGTCACAGAGTTAAATTTTAATGCAAAATCTGTTTCCTTTACCTTCTTTACCTTTATCTTCTTCTCTGTGCATTGACCAAAAAATCACATAACCTCTAGGATATATATATACATATATGTCTATATATATAGACATATATGTGTGTTTGTATAGTAATACATGTAATATAAAGTAATATATATATTAATATAAAATATTATATAAAGTAATATATAATATATATTAATTATATATATATATATTCTATTAATAGCCAATTCTTGACCACAATTACTAGGTATTTGTTAACCAACTGCTTAATTATAGACTGTATATGCATGCCCTCTTTTAAATACCATAGCCAGATAGAGCTGATACTATGATCTGTGAATTACACATCAGAAGAAATCATAGCACACATTGGTAGGTTCACCTCTATTACGTCTATCATTAGCATTTACAGTCAGAGAAGAGTTGATTCTGTTGTAACTTTGTGTATAACAACTGGTATAGTCTATATGTTGATAGTATGAAGATGAGTATTTTATGCTGTGGAACCACAGTAGTTAACCAAAACAAAGAGTTTGTTAACTGTTTAATATAATTCTTAAATTAAACAGAGGATTCTAATAAAGAACAGCAATATATACTATAGAATACAGTCATCTGAAGTGGCCAATGGTCATTAGGCTCTTGTATTTCCCACTGGCTAAACATGTTTCATTTAAAAAAAGTCAAACCCTCAGTGGGTTTATTGTGTTCCCTTGTATTAGGGAAATTCACTGGGAAGTGAGTGCTGGCTATTGTTCTTTACAGTGTCATTCATTTACATTCCTGTAAGGATTCCCAGTGTTCTTGTGATGGGTGTTTGTTATGCTGGAAATGTAACCCAGCCAATTGTGATAGGAAAGAAGATGAACTGTTTGAATACTGCTATTATTTATTTTCAAGTAGACAGGCAAGCCATTCTCTCAGATGTAGACCTGTAGTTAACCTTACCCTGTGTATTTTTTCGTAAAGAGAAGAAACAATTCCAGGGAATGGCTAGGAGGGAACTTCCAGCAATTCTGACACCTGAATCTTTCAGTTGAAAAGTTGTTGAGGGTTGTTATACATCTGTTAAATCAAGTATATTTTGCAGAATTTAGAAAAAGAGTATTTTGTATCACTATAATGTGGGAAACTCTTCTCTCAATTTGCTTCTCCTCTTAACTTTCTTTTCTTTTAGTTAATTTCCTTTTACCACAGGATTGTAGATGAGCTACTGAATGTTGTCTCTAAACTCCAATTTCCCAAGAAAGGCTTTCTGTTTCTGTTCTGAATAAACAAAAATTTCTCTCTATATATTCTCTTTGGGGCATACATATGGTACAATGGTTCCCAAACTTCAGTGTACATGAAGTTACACTTGAAACCTATAATCACAATGCAACATCCTGGACTACACTTTCATATTCCAAATCAGGTACTCAGGATGGAATCAGGGATCTTTTAATAAAGAATATGTTTATGTAGTTTTTGGGGGAAGCACACTGAATTAGAAGAATCTAGAGCTTGGATTGAGAAACCATGGCCAATAAGCCAAGTCTATCCTGATGCTTGTTTCATTAAGTAAACTTGTACTGAAAACACAGCCAAATTTGTTTGTTGCAAGTTGTCTACGCTCCACTTTTGTTACAAAGCAAAACTGAGTAATTATGACACAGACCTTATGGATTCTAGAACCTAAAATGTTTGCTCTCCATTGACCTGCTTTCTAAAGTCCAGACATATATTTGTGTTAATGTGTTCAGGCTCTTGTACTAAAAATCATCAAATACTAACATGACCAAAAATGAATATTACCATCTCAGAGATACTAAACATCCATTTTAGCCTTCACATTCCTCCAACAAAGCTTCTCTTGCCATGAACCCTGATCTAAATGGACTGAAGTGAGACTAAAGGCAGCATTCCCTCATATGACCGTGCTAAGGTAATTGACTAGGTGGGCCTGTGTACATATTGTCTAAACCCCTCTCCAATTCTAACTCTAATTTGGAAGGATGCTTTATTTCTGGAAGTACCTAATGGTTTCTGGACATCCTGGATAAAAAAAAAAAAAAAAGGAAAATAATTTTAGAACATATAGTTGACTGACCCTGTGCTTATCTCCTGGACTAGTCTTGATACTTAGAGAAAGTAAATCTTGGACAGTGCAGACATTTCAGCCTGCAACCATGAGCTGGATATATGTTATAAAATTACCTATTTGTGGTAACTGCATGTTGTTAATTGTTCTAAATGATTATCCCAATTTATGAACATTTTTGATCATTTAATTTAAATGTCTTCTCTGACCTCCAGGTATATAACCTTTAACTTATAATTTCAAGCCCCATCCATTGTACAGTGCTTACATTACAACCATCTTAAATGTCAAAAGATTACTGAAGAAAAATAAAACCTACCAAAATTTGATGACATATTTAAATCTATAAATGCAAGACATGCAATGAGCACTAAGTAGGGGGGAAATAAAAGAGAGAGAGAAAGAGAGAGACCACAAGTGACATATAGTAATGAAATGGCCAAAAACAAATGAGTATTTTGAAAGTCACAAGAAAGGCACTGGTTACATACAAGAAAATCTCAATAAAATTATTAGCTGATTTCTCTTGAGAAGGTGAAGGTAAGAAGTTAGTGATATGGTAAGAATGCAGTGGGATGGTAAGAAGGCAGTGGGAAGTTAAGAAGGCAGTGGGATGATCTATTTAAAGTACTAAAGAAGAAAAAAATTTCAGAAAGTAAAAAATTCTATATCCATCAAAGTTTCCCTTCAAAGTTGAGGGAAAAGTCAAAAGATTCCAAGATAAACAACAAACCAAGGGAGTTTACTATCAATAGATTTGTTTTAGGAGAAATACAAAAGAAAATCCTTTAGTTTGAAATGAAAGAATGCTAGACAATAACTCCAAGACATATGAGATTTAAACTCTCCAGTGAAAGTAAATACATAGGCAAATATAAAACTCAGTGTTATTGTTATTATGTTATTATTATATTAATATTATATAACATACATATTAATATAATTAATATTTTGTTAATTTTTAAAAGTTTCCTATAGCATTTAAAAGACAACTGTATAAAAATGTTTATGTATTCATGACATTAAGTACATAATCTATGAAGCTATAATGTGTGACAATGAAAAAGATCAGGAGGGTTAGGAATAGAGCTGTACAGAAGTAGCATTTTTGTATGAGGTTACACTTAAGTCAGTGTCAATTCAAATTAGATAGTTTTAACTTTGCAATATTGTATGTAATCCCCGTGGTAACTGGAAAAAAAAATCTGTAGAATATTCATGAAAGGAGATGAAAAAAGAATCTAAATGTATCACTACCAGACCTCAGAAAAATGATGGGCTAGGAAGCTCCAGGCCCTCATTTCTCCATGAAAACAAACAAGCAAACAATATAAAGACCAAAGTAACTTTGTAGGAACACGAGATATCATTCAAGTAGCAGCAACACCTAAGTGATTGTCTAAACATGATAAAGCCACATTCAACACAGCTGGAAACTGTGGCATTTTTTGCTATCTTTAGTGCCACCCCAGGCTCAGTAAATCTTGGCAGAGTCACAGTCTCAGGTTCTGCCCTCAGGATGAAAATACAGAAATGAAACATGCTAGCACATTCTGGCTTTTTTGTTTGTTTGTTTGTTTTTTTAAGATTTTATTTATTATTTGAGAGAGAGAGAGAACACAGGCAAGGGGAGAGGCAGAGGGAGAGGGAAAAAAGCAGATTCTTCACAGACCAGGGAGCCTGATGCAGGGCTTGATTCCAGGACCTCAAGATCCACAACCTGAGCTGAAGGCAGATGCTTAACTATCTAAGCCACCCAGGCAACCCCATTCTGGCTTATTTATGAACTGCCAAAGAGACTGGTTTCTCTCTTTCCTGACTTAAAGCACTGATAGAAACAGTTGGCAGTTTGAATATCAGAATGGAGGCCACTAAAACAATGAAAGGTACTGAGGTAGGATACTGATTCAGGGAACTGTGTATCCATGCTTGCCTGGGACAAGAGATGCTAAGGAAAAGGGATACAACAACACACCTGAGACTCTGAGACGAAAAGCGATATTGTGAGAAAAATTAAGACATTTAAAAATAGCAATGTACACCAGAGAACTGGGAGGGGAAGAAAAACAAACAAAACAAAACAAACAAACAAAAACACACAGCACAGATTCAGGGAAGATACATCCTGCACAATTATTTGAAAAGACCCTGCACGTTCACTCCAAGCTGATTAGTGAATGCCAGACTGCAAAGCTTGAAAAACATTCTTATTTTTCAAATGCCCAATTTCAACAAAATATAAAACATACAAATAAACTGGGAAATAGCACTCATTTATACAAACAAAATAAATCAGAAACTGACCCTAAGAAATTCAGCTTTCTCACTTACTTAATAAGGAATTTGAAAACTTCCTTAAATATGCTTAATGAGCTAAAAGAAAAAGTAAAGAAACTAACATATTAAAACACAATATATGGGGTACCTGTGTGGCTCAGTCAGTTAAGAGGCTGGCTCTTAATTTTGGATCAAGTCATGATCTCAGGGTCCTAGGATCAAACCCCATATGGGTTTCCTGATCAGTGGGAGAGTCCTGCCTAAGGATTTCTCTCTCTCTCTGCCCCTCTACCAATTCTCTCTCTCTCTCAAAAATAAATAAAAATAAATAAATAAAACACAATATAATTAATCAAGTGAGAATATAAGCAAAGATACATAAATTATTTTTAATGAATCAAACCAAAATTTTGAAGATGAAAGCATAGCAACTGAATTGAAAAATTCAGTAGAGGGGTTCAACAGCAGCCTAGAGTTCTTAGCATAAAAAAAAAATCAGGAAATGAATTCAGATCATTTGAAATCATTGAGTCTGAAGAGCAAAAAGAAAAAAAAAATGAAGTAAAGTCAACAGAACTAAGAGATATATGGGGCACCATCAAGTAGACCCCCATCTATGTCCTGGAAAGAGAGCAATGAAAGGGGGCAGAAATTTACTTGAAGAAATAATGGCTGAAAATTTCCAAATTTGAGGAGATAAATACAAAAATACAAAAAGAGGCTAATAAAACGTAACTAGAAAAAAAACCAAGGATATTCGCAATGAGATATTCTGATCACATTGTCCAAAGTCATAAGAGAGAAATCTTGGATGTCCTGAGAGGAAAAATGTCTTATCATATGAAAGGAAGCTCTATAAGATAATAACTGTCTTCTCAGCAGTAATCTTGCAGATAGAATGAAGTGGGATACAATACTTAAAGTGCGCTGAGAGAAAAAAGTAACAAAAAAAAACAATATTCCACATCTAGCAAAAGTGTCCTCAAAATGATGAGTACTTAAGACTTTCCCAGATAAATAAAATTCTGGCTTCCATCAAAGCGAGTCCTTCAGGTTGGAAAAAAAACAAAAATAGTAGACAGTTCCTGATAGATGTAAATATATGAAACAATTTTAAAACTGTATATTATAGATTTCTTTTTAACTACACTTTTATTCTTTCAGAGAATTTAAAACGACAAAAAATAGATGAAATGATTTTAGATCTATGTTAATGGGCACATATATATAAAGATGCCAACTAGTGACATAAATTAAGAAGTGGGGAAAGAGGCAGGAATATAAAAGGTAAATATTACTTAATGTGATTGAATTACGTTGTTATCAATTAACATAGGTTGTTATAACTTTAGGATGCTTTATGTAATCCCTTGGCAATCGCAAAGAAAAATATGTAGAGAATATATAACAGAAATAATATTAATATAGGAAGGTAAAACCAGAAGAAAGGAGGGACAAAAAAGCTGTAAGTCACAAACAAACAAACAAACAAAAACCCAAAGGAGCAAGTCCTTTCCTATCATCAATTACTTTAAGTTTAAGCAGATTAAGCTCGCCAATGAATACAGATTAGCAGAATGGATAGGAAAAAAACACAGTACCCAACTATATAATATCTACAAGAAACTTACTTTTGATCTAAGGAAAAACTTGTGCTCCAAATGAAACAAGAGGAAAAGATACTTCACACAAATTGTAACCACACAAAACAGGAGTCATTATATTAATACTTTATAAATGAAGTGTTTGTAAAATATATTATAAATTACAAATTTAGACATTACATAACAATGGAAGTGTTATTTCTTCAAAAGATACCAATTACAAACCCATATGCCCCAAACACCTGAGTTCCTTTATAATCTGAAGCCAACATTGGCCACAACTAAAGGTAGATATAGGACGCTCTACAATAATAGTGGAAGACTCCTATGTCTACTTTAAATAATGGATAGAACAACATGGAAGGTCAATAAAGAAATAGAAGATATCTATGACACTATAATAAGCTAGACCTAAAAGACATTTTTTTAAAAATCCAAAATCTATTTATTGGGGATAGTTTCCCACTCATTTTGATTTACCACTGAAAGTGCTGTTTCCATCTGAAGGAGCATCCTTCTGTAAGCCTAGCTTTTTGTCCTGTAGTCTGGAAAGGAAAATGGAACAGCCAACACACAAAACCACGATTTTGCATGCCTAATAATGGTGGTGATTTTGTAGCATCCTGGTCACTTCACATCCATGAAGTAGGGGTTGGGACTCTGCACGCAGGCATTTCTTCTTGTTCTTCTTCTTTTTTTGGGGACAGGTGGAAGAGGTCCTTCATGAAAGGCATGTATTTTAGGAAGGTAATCACTGCTGGAAAATCTGGACCTAAAAGACATTTATGAAATACTCAACTCAACAACAGTAGATTGGACAGTTTTCTGAAATACACACAGAATATTCTCTATGATAAGACCATGTGTGTAGTCACAATTCTTAATACATTTAAAATTTTTGAAAAAAATATGTCTTTTCAATCACAAGGAATTAATTTAGAAATTGATAGCAGAAGGAAAAATGAAGGTCTAAAAATGTTTGGAAATTAAACAGTATTTCTTTAATGGTTCAAAGGTATCATAAGGAATTTAGAAAGTATCTTGAGACAAATGAATATAAAAACACAGCATAATAACACTTATGGGATGCCAGTGAAAGCAGTTCTGGTAAGGGACATTTATGACTATAAATGCTTACATTAAAAGAGAACAAGGTTTCAAACCAAAAATCTAAATGTTTACCTTAAGAAACTAGAAAATAAGAACACACTAGCAGAAGGAAGAAAATACTGTAAGCAAATATAAATAAAACAAAGAATAGAAAATATAAATAAAAACTAAGGGTTAGTTCTTCAAAATGAGAAAATTAATAAACAATTAGCTAGACTAAAAAAGAAACAGAAGAGTGAAACAAGTAAAAAGAAAAAGGATTTTGTCAGAATACTATGAACAACTATATATTGAAAAAATAGAAAATCTAGATGAAATAGTAAATTCTGGGTGGAATGCAACCCACCAAGACTGAATCATGAAGAAATAGAAAGCCTGAAAGACCTAAAAAGGGAAAGAAGATGAATTACTAATCAAAATTTTCCAAACAATGAAAAGCAGAATACCAACCGTCATTACTAGTAAATTCTACCAAACATTTAAAGAAAAATAAATACCAGTACTCTTCAAATTCTTACAAAAAAATTGAAGTAGAGGGAATACTTCTTAACTGACTCCATGAATTATAGTTCATCATTCCTGATGTATACTGATGTAAAAATCTATCTAATACTAGTAAAGATAATCCTAGAGAGGAGGAACAGGACAGCAGAGGAGTAGGAGACATAAATTTCTTCTGGTTACCAGGAATTCAGGTAGCTAGTTATCAAACCATTTCTGATCACATACAAACTCAACAAGGATCAAGATAATAATAGCAAGCAATTCTATGAACAGAAAAGCAACCACCAATTGCTGGAATGGAGGATATGCAGAGAATGAATCCGAGGTGATATTTGGGAAGATAGACTGCATGAGGACAGAACCTCTTTTAGCTGCCTACCAGCAAATGATAGAGCAGTGGTGCATGAAATCAGGACATTTAGAGTTTGGTCCATTGAGGAATGTTGCTCCAGTGGCTAACCGGGGGTGGTGGAAACCTCACTGGTACAGTGTGGTCTCAGGACCCATGGGGTCACAGAAAGCCTGGGGGTTGCCTGAGTGTGGCAGAGCTCCCAGGCATCAGAGCAGGGAAACCAGCTCCAAAGACAAAGCCAAAAAGTGGGCTCTTCAGCTCAGGGTTGCCATAAATTGTGATCTGTGGCACAGTTGGGCCATTACTCTTCAAGCAAGGACCTAACAAGTGGCAGATCTGGGGAAACACCCCTTCTTCCCCCAGAAGAGCAGCTATGAGAGCACTGCAGAAAGCTGCTGGGTTTGGAAATCCAAACGGGGTCTTTTCCCAGAGGTATAAATGCTAGGTCACAGGCTGGTTGAGCATGGAGTGCAGCCACAGACCAGGGAGACAGGAGTGATTGACTGCTTTTCTCTGAGGGTGCACTGAGGAGTGGGACACCAAGTGTTTGGCTCCTCTGAGACCAGAGATTGGAAGGCCACCATTTTAAATCTCACCCTCCAAAGCTTTGGAAGCTTCTAGGGAACAAAAGCTACCAAGCATGTTACTTAATCTGGCCCTGGGAAGGGTATACAGTTCCACCTTGGGCAAACACATTTTAGAATCACTGGAACAGGTCCCTTTCCCAGAAGATCAGCAAGAACATCCAGCCAATACCAAGTTGGTCCGACCAATGAGAACTGCAAAACTTGCAGCACTAGGGGAATACAACACATAGAATTCATAGCTTTTTCCTCATGATTCTTTAGTCTTTCAAAGTTAATTTTTTTCTTTCCTTTTTTTCCTTTTCTATTTTTTTAAAATTTTTTCTGCTTTCCTATTTTAAACAACATCTTATCTTATCAATTCCTTTAAATTATTTTTTTTTTAATTTTCACTGTTATAGTCATATTCTATTCCTTCATTGTATTTAGCCTTATTTTTAGGATATATAAAGTTTTTCTTTCTTTAAAATTGTGGGATACAGTTTCATCTAACAGACCAAATATACCATAAATCTAGTGCATGAATTTGGTTCTAATCTCCAGCCTGATCACATTCTCTCTCTCTCTCTTTTTAATTTTTTTCTTTATTTTTTTCAACTAACTTCTTATTAATTCCCTTTTTTTAAAATCTTTTTTAAAATTTTCATTTTATAGTCATATCCCAGCCCTTCATCATATTTACCCTTATTTTTATGTATATATTTTCTTTTCTTAAATTTCTGGGAGACAGTGTCTTCTAAGAGACCAAAATACACCCTAAATCTAGTGTGTGGCTCTGTTCACCAGTCTGATCATATTTTTTTTTTTTCCTTTCTTTTCCCCCTGGATTTGGGTCTCTTCTGATTTGTTTAGTGTATAGTTTTCTGGGGTCATTGTTACCCTTTTAGCATTTTGCTCTCTCATTCATCTATTCTTCTCTGGAAAAAATGACAAAACAAAAAACTCACCTCAAGGAAAAGAATAAGAAGCAGTATGGTTTGCCAGGGATCTAATCAATGAAGACATTGGTAAGATGTTGGACCTAGAGTTCAGGATGATGATTATAAAGATATTAGCTGCGGGACACCTGAGTGGCTCAGTTGGTTGAGAAGCTGCCTTTGGCCCAGGTCATGATCCCAGCATCCTGGGATCGAGTCCCACATCAGGCTCCTTGCTTGGCAGGGAGCCTGCTTCTCCCTCTGCCTCTGCCTGCCATTCTGTCTGCCTGTGCTCACTCTCTCACACCCTCTCTCTCTGACAAATAAATAAATAAATCTTAAAAAAAAAAAGACATTAGCTGGGCTTGAAAAAGCAGAGAAGATACTAGAGAATCCATTTCTGGAGAAATAAAAGAACTGAAATCTAACCAAGTTGAAATCAAAAAGGCTATTAATGAGGTGAAATAAAAAATGGAAGCTCTAAGGGCTGGTGTAAATAAGACAGAAGAGAGAATTAGTGTTTAGAGAAGACCAATGATGGAGAATAAAGAATCTGAGAAAAAGAGAGATAAACAACCATCAGATCATGAGGGGAGAATTCAAGAGATAAGTGATAGCATAAGAGGAAACAATATTAGAATATTTGGGAAGCCAAAAGAAGAAGAAAGACAGAAAGGCACAGAATATATATAGGAGAAAATTATAACAGAGAATGTCCCTAACTTGAAAAAGAATAAGCATCAAATCCAGAAGGCACAGAGAACCCTCAAAAATCAATAAAAATAGGTCAGCACCTTGTCCTCTGATGCTAAAACTTACAAGTCTCAGAGACAATGAGAAATCCTGAAAGCAGCTCAGGAAAAGAGACCCATAACCTATAACAGTAGAAATATGAGATCGGGAGCATACTTATCCATAGAGACGTACAGGCCAGAAAGGGCTGATATGATATATTTCATAGCATTAAATGAGAAAACTATGCAGCCACAAAATATATATCTGGCTAGGCTGTCAGTGAAAATAGAAGGAGAGATAAAAGCTTCCAGGACAAACAAAAATTGAAAGAATTTGCAAACAGCCAGCCAGCCCTATAGGAAATATTGAAAGGGGTCCTCAAAGCAAAGAGAGAGCTTAAAAGTAATATAGACCAAAAATGAACAGAGATGATATATAGTAACAGTCACCTGGCAGGCAATACAATGGACAATAAATAATAAATTCATATCTTTCAATAATTACCCTGAATGTAAATGGGCTAAATGCCCCAAGCAAAAGACACAGGATATTCAGAATAGATAAAATAAAGCAAGATCCATCAATATGCTGTCTGCAAGACACTCATTTTAGACTCAAAGACACCTCCATATTTAATGTGAGGGGGTGGAAACAATTTACTATGCTAATAGACATCAAAAGAAAACTGGGGTGGCAATCCTTATATGAGACAAATTAGATTTTAAACCAAAAGTATAATAAGAGATGAGGAAGGACACTATATCATACTTAAAGGGTCTGTCCAACAAGATCTAAGAATTTTAAATATCTATGACCCTAAGATGGGAACAGCAATTGCATAAGCCAATTAATAATAAAATCAAAGAAACATATTGATAATATTACAATAATAGTAGGGGACTTTAACACTTCCCTCACTGAAATGGACAAATCATCTAATCAAAAGATCAACAAGGAAATAAAGGATTTAAATGACACTGGACCAGATGGACATCACTAATATATACAGAACATTCCACTCCAAAGCAACAGAATACACATTCTTCTCTAGTGCACATGGCGCATTCTCCAGAATAGATCATATCCTAGGTCACAAATCAGGTCTCAATCTATACCAAAAGATTGGGATCTTTCACTGCATATTTTCAGACTACAATGCTTTAAAACTGGAATACAATCATAAGAGGAAAGTTGGGAAGAACTTAAATACATGGAGGCTAAAGAACACCCTACTAAAGCATTAGTGGCCTCAATTAGGTAATTAAGGATGAATTAAAAAAAAATGAAATAAAAATGAAAACACAACTGTTTAAAATCTTTGGGATGTAGAAAGGCAATCCTAATAGGAAATATATACCAATACAAGATTTTCTCAAGAAATAAGAAAGTTGTCAAATATACAACCTAACCCTACACCTAAAGGAGCTGTAGAAAGAACAACATATAAAGCCTAAACACAGAGAAATAATAAAAAGAAGATAAATGAATGAAATAGAAACCAAAAGAAAAGTTGAATAGATCAACAAAAGTAGGAGCTAGTTCTTTGAAAGAATTAATAAGATTGATAAACTCCTAGCCAGACTTATCAAAAACAAAAGAGAAAGGGCCCAATCAATAAAACCATGAATGAAACCAGAGAGATCACAACCAACAACAAAGAAATACAAACAATTATAAGAACATATTATGAACAACTATAAGCCAGCAAATTTGACAATCTGGAAGAAATGGATACATTCCTAGAGAAGTATAAATTATCAAAACTGAACCAGGAAGAAATAGAGAAACCTCAACAGACCCATAATCAGTAAGAAAATTGGAGCAGTCATCAAAATCTCCCAACAAAGAAGAGCCCAGGGCCAGACAGCTTCCCAGGGGGAATTCTACCAAACATTTAAAGAATTATTATTACCTATTCTCCTGAAGCTGTTCCAAAAGAAAAAAAAAAAAAAAGGAAAATTTCCAAACTTATTTCATGAGGCCAGCCTTACCTTGATCCCCAAAACCAGACAAATACCCCAACAAAAGGAGAATTACAGACTAATATCCCTGATAAATATGGTTATAAAAATTCTCATGAAAATACTAGCCAGTAGAATCCAACAGTGCAATAAACAAATTATTCAAGTGGGATTTATCCCTGGGCTGCAAGACTTGTTCAACATTCACGAATCAGTCAATGTGATACAATACATTAAAAAAAAAAAAAAAAAAAACCAAGAACCATATGATACCCTTAAGAGATGCAGAAAAAGTATTTGTACAGCATACTTTCTTGATCAAAACTCTTCACACTGTGGGGATAGAGGGTACACACCTCAATATCATAAAACCCATCTATGAAAAACCCACAATGAATATCATTTTCAGTGGGGAAAAAACAGAACTTTTCCCTTAAGGTCAGGTACACAGCAGGAATACCCATTATCACCACTGCTATTCAACATAGTACTATAAGTACTGGCCTTAGCCATCAGACAACAAAAAGAAATGAAAGGCATTCAAATCAGCAAAAAGAAGTCAAACTCAACCTCTGCAGATGATATGAATCTGTATGTGAAAAACCCAAAAGACTCCACTCCAAAACTGCTAGAACTCATATAGGAATTTAGTGAAGTGTCAGGATATAAAGACAATGTAAAGAAATCAGTGCATTTCTATACACCAATGATAAACAGAAGAAAGAGAAATTAATAAGTCTATCTTATTTACAATTACACCCCAAACCATAAGATACCTAGGAATAAATCTAACCAAAAAGGCAAGAATCTGTACTCAGAAAACTATGAATACACATAAAAGAAATTGAGGAAGATATAAAGAAATGGAAAATGTTCTATGCTCATGGATTGGAAGAAAAATATTGTGAAAATGTCTATGCTATCTAAGCAATCTACACATTTAAAGCTATCCCTATAAAAATACCATCAACTTTTTTTCAAAGAAATGGAACAAATAATCCTAAAATTTGTATGGAGCCAGTAAAAATCCTGAATAGCCAGAGGGATATTCAGAAAAGAAAGACAAATCTGGTGGCATCACAATTCCAGACTTCAAGCTCTATTACAAAGTTGCAATCCTCAAGACAGTATGGCACTGGCACAATAACAGAGACATAGATCAGTGGAACAGAATAGAGAGCCTGGAATTAGACCCTCAGCTTGATAGTCAACTAATCTTTGACAAACAGGAAGAATGTCCAAAGGGAAAAAAAAGACAGTCTGTTCAACAAATGGTGTTTGGAAGGTTGGATAGCCATATGTAGAAGAATGGAACGGGACCCTTTCCTTACACCACACACAATAAATAGACTCAAAATGGATGAAAGACCGCAATGTGAGACAAGAATCCATAAAAATCTTTAAAGAACACAGGCAGCAATATCTTTGATCTCATCTACAGCAACTTCTTCCTAGAAACATTTCCAAAGGCAAGGGGAGCAAGGACAAAAAAGATCTATTCAGACTTCATCAAGATCAAAAGCTTTTGCACAGCAAGGAAATAGTCAACAAAACCAAAAGGCAACCAACAGAATGGGAGAAGATATTTGCAAATGACATATAAGATAAAGGACTAGTATCTAAAATCTATTAAGAACTTTCAAACTCAACACCCAAAGAACAAATAATCCAATCAATAAATGAGCAAAATACATGAACAGACATTTCTGCAAAGAAGACATCCAAATGGCCAAGAAGCATATGAAACACTGCTCCACGTCACTTTGCATTAGGGAAAACACAAATCAAATCACAATGAGATACCACCTCGCTCCATAAGAATGGCTAAAATTATCACATCAGGAAAGGACAGGTGTTGGAGAGGATGCAGAGAAACACCTCCACTGTTGGTGGGAACACAAGCCGGTGCACCCACTCTAGAAAACAGTACGGATGTTCCTCAAAAATTTGAAAATAGAGCTGCCCTGCAACTCAGCAATTGCTCTACTGGGTATTTACCCCAAAGACACAAATGTAGTGATCTGAAGGGGCACCTGCACTCCAATGTTTATAGTAGCAATGTTCACAATAGCCAACCTATGGAAAGAGACCAGATATCCATAAACAGATGAATGGATAAAGAAGATGTGGTAAATATATACAACAGAATATTATGAGGCCATCAAAAAAACACAATATCTTGCTATTTATAATGACATGGATAGAATTAGAAGATATTATGCTAAGCGAAATAAGTCAATCAGAGAAAGATAATTAATTATCATATGATCTCACTGATAAGAGGAATTTGAGCAACAAGACAGAGAATCATAGGGGAGGGAGGGAAAAAATGAAACAAGACAAAATCAGAGAGGGAGACAAGCCATAAGAGAGTCTTTATCTCAGGAAACAAACTGGGGGTTGCTGGAGTGAAGGGGGGATGGGATTTCTTGGTGATAGACACTGGGGAGGGTATGCACTATGGTGAGTGCTATGATTTGTGTAAGACTGTTAAATCACAGACCTGTACACTTGAAACAAATAATACATTATATGTTAAAAAAAAAATGGACTGCAGACCACAACCAAATGTGATTAATTCCTGTACTACTAGGATAGCTGAAAATATACATATCAAACAGTGCAAATATTATATTAGCAGACTGAAGAATAAAACCACACATGATTATCTCAGCAGCTCATTCAATAAAAGCATTTTAAAAATCAATAATTTTTATGAAAAAATACTCAAAATCAGTAATAGAAAAACAAAACAAAACAAAACAAAACAAAAAACCACCTCAATGTTTTAATAGTCATATATGAAAAGCCCACAGCCAATCTATACTCAAATGTGAAAATCTGAAAACTTTTCTCCTCTAAGAGTAAAAACAAGAGAAGGATGCCCATTTTCACCATTTCCATTTAACACAGTACAGGTAGTCCTAGCTATAAAAAATAGGCAAGAAGAAAAGTAAATGCTAACCCTGATTGGAAAAGAAGTAATATTGTCTTTGTTCACAAATGGGATGATATTATATGTAAAAAACTCTAAGGACTGCACAACATTCTCTTAGAACTAATAAAAAAGTACAGGCACGTTGCAAGATAAGAAATCAGTACACAGGGGCACCTGAGTGCCTCAGTCTGTTAGGCATCTGCCTTCAGCTCAGGTCATGATCTCTGGATCCTGGGATCCAGCCACATATCTGGCTCCCTGCTCAGTGGGGAGTCTGTTTCTCCATCTCCCTCCACCCTTCCTTCTTGTGCTCTCTCTCTCTGTGTCAGATAAATAAAATCTTTCAAAAAATCAGTACACAAAGATCAGTCATATTTCCACTTGAAAAATAATGAAGGAAACAATTTTATTTAACATAGAATCATAAAGAATTAAATACTTAGGAATAAATTTAACCAGGAATGTGAGGAGCATGACAAGTTTTACACAGAAAACGGAAACAACAAAAAAAGTTAAAATAAGTTAGAGACAATCCAAATAAATGAGAAGGCTTCCCATGTATACTGAATGGAAGACTTAATAATGGTAAGATGTCAATAGTATCCAAGTGATGTGCAGATTCAATACAATCTCTATCAAAATCCCAAAGAAGTTTTCCTTCAAAAGTAGAAAAATTTATCCTAAGGGATTCATCCATCAAGGGGCACTAAATAGCCAAAACTATCTTATAAAAGAGAAACAAAGTTGTGGGGGGGGTACAGTTTTTGTTTTGTTTTGTTTTGTTTTGTTTTGTTTTGCTTTTTTTTTTTTTTGCTTCAAAACTTATTACAAAGCAGCAGTAATTAAAATAGTATTATATTGACTTAGAGAAAAACATAGACCAACAAAGTAGAATGGAATCCAGAAATAAATCTTCACATGTTCAAATGATTTTCAACAAAGGTGCCAAAATCATTCATGGAGGAAAGGACAACAAATGGTGTGGGAAAACTTGATATCCACATGCAAAATAAATGAAACTGGAAATTCCCTTACACCATATACAAATATTAATCCGTAATGGATCAAAGACCTAAATGAAACACCTAAAACTATAAACTCAGAAGGATTCATAAGGGAAAAGCTTCATGACATTGGGTTCGATAATGATTTATTGGATATGCCACAAAATACAGGGGAAAATGAAGAAAATAGATAAATTGCATTATGCATAATTTAAAATTTATGTGCACCACAGTCAGCATAATTAAAGAAAGCCATGGAATTTGAGAAATATTTGCAAATCATGTATATGATAAGAGATTCATATCTAGAGTATATAAAGAACTCCTTTACAGGGCACCTGGTTTGCTCAGTTATTTGAGTGACTGACTCTTGGTTTCAGCTCAGGTCATGATTGCAGGGTCCTGGGGTCAAGCCCCATGTCAGGCTATCCACTCAGCACAGAGTCTGCTGGAGATTCTCTCCCTCTCCCTTGCTCCTTCCCAGCTCATGCACACTCTTTCTCATCCTCTCTCTTTCTAAAATAAAAATAAATAAAATCTTTAAGAAAATAATTCCTTTGGTTTATCAACAAAAGCCAAACGTCCTAATTGAGATAAAGAATGGCAATTTTTTTTTTTGATAGGATAAGGATCTGGATAGTCTTTTCACCAAAGAGACATACAAATGACCAAAAAACATCACTAATTATTAGGAAAATATAATTCAAAACTACAGTGAGATACTACCTCACACACATTAGAATGGCTATTGTCAAGAAAAAAAAAGGAAGGAACATAAATGTTAGTAAGGTTGTAGAGAAATTGGAACCCTTGTGTACTGTTGCTCTGGAATATAAAAAAGGTACAGCCATTATGGAAAACAATGTCATGGTTCTTCAAATATTAGAAATAGAATTCCCACACAATTTGGCAATTCTACATGCAAAATATTTGAGAGCAAATCTCAAAGAACTATTTCTACACTCAAGTATTTTGCAGCATTATTCACAATAGCCAAAATGTGCAAAAAGCTCAAGTGCCATCATCAGATGACTAGAAAAACAAGATAGGGCATATGCATGTAATGGAATATTATTCAGCCTTAAAATGATGGGAATTCTGATATGTTCTACAATATAGGTGAAGCTTGAAGACATTATGCTAAATAAAATAAGTCAGTCACAATAAGACAGAAAAAAAAAGATAAATACTGTATGATTCCACTTACATGAGGTCTCTAGAATGGTTAAATTCATAGAGACAGAATATAAAAGTGTTGTGCCAGAGACAAAAGAAATGGGGAGAGTGGTTTTTTAATAGGTGCAGTGTTTCTACTTGAAACAATAAAACAGTTCTGAAAAGAGATAGTGGTGATAATTGTATAACATTGTAAATGCACTTAATGGCAGGGATTTTTTTTTTTTTTAAGAGAAGAGGTGAGGAAAGGAAGACAGAGAATCCCAAGCAGGCTCAACATCCAGCATGAAGCCCCACATAGGGCTTGAACTCAGGACCCTGACACTATGACCTGACCTAAAAATCAAGAGTCAGGCACTTAACTGAGCCACCCAGACCCCCTAGTGCCATTGGATTCTTAAAATAATACAATGCTAAATTTTATTTTATGCATATTTTACCACAGTTTAAAAAATAAATGGAGGAGGGAAAAGAAGGAAGGGAGGGAGGGAGACAATAGAGAGATAGCTGGTTTTATCCTAGGCAAGGTGTACATTATATAAGTTCTTTAGAAAGTAATTGAAACTTCCACAACTCATTTTCTGTTTTTTAAAATATCCAGTTTTTTAGATTTGTTTAAATCTTTTACCAAATATCTGATATATCTCTCTTCATTAGAACAAAATTGTTTCATGGAGACTTTGTAGTAACTTACAAATATAAAATGTCATAATATAAAATATATATTTATGTGCTTTTCAAGGAGACTTTGTAGTAACTTACAAATATAAAATGTCATAATATAAAATATATATTTATGTGTTTTTAAAACTGTACACAGCTTGATACAGGTAACATATTTCATACTTTCTTCTGTCACTCAATGTAACAGTACAGTAGATATAGCTACCATTATTTACTTGTTTTGAATTTCGTTTGATCCAGATTAGTTTACTAAAATTTACTAACTGGAACACAAAGGAGTTTAAGGACAACCTAGAGAATTTAATCTGTTGTGAAATTATCTGTTTCTAGGTTTCAGTTTATTAAAGGATTTTAGTTAAAGAAGGCTTCAGGGAGAGTCTAGTCTCTACAGTTATGTGATTATTAAAAATTGAATGTTTCCAAGGATGAACAGAAAAAGAACTTGAATATTTTGAGGACTAGTACTGTGGTACTGTGACTGTCATTGAAAATACAGAAAAAAAAGAAACTGTATCTTCCAAAACTCAAAAGCATTGAACCAATTGGAAACCCAAAAGAAGTGGAATAATAGTGTTAGTAGTCTCCAAAATAGTAGATTCACCAAAGTTAACAGGAATCCTTACAGGGTAACTGTGGTGAATAATTTCCAATAGCACTCTGAGCCCAAAATGTATCAAATATGCAGATGCTGTCTTAATGTTATTCTCTATTTAATTAAGGTACAACTGCCCAAATTCTTGTTGAAGCAAGCCCATTTATAATATTTGCATCTTATTCCTGGAACATTTTAGCTTATTATTGTCACTGTTTACATGAAAAGCACTGTAATATAAATGGCTTTCATAAAAGTTGCCAACTTCCAACCACCTGCTGTGTGCTGACAGCCTTAGCAGCAATTCTACTGCTGGAAAGTGATACTCAATTACAATATCTACTGTCAGATGCACAAATTGTTCTTTTAGATTATGTGGTTTGTTGGAATAAGATCATATTTACTAATCCTTCTTTGCCATCTCTCAGTCTTCCTAGTATTACTTGCTCTGATTGATTCCACAAAGGCATCAGGCAAGCAGAAATGTAACCCTGTTTTCTGCTCATTTTCCTGCTGGCCACATGGGGAACAGCAACTGAAAAGTGTATGGTTTGGAGAGTTTGCCCATGGAAATAGACCTGATGATAGAAAGTTGAATGTGAAATAGAAATGTCCTGCTGCCTGTTCAGCCATTTCTGTGCCATGTTGATGACAATGTCTCATTAGGGCACTTGGAACTGCACCAGTGTTGATAGACTGAGGTCAGAAAGAAAGGGTTCAGGAAGCCCCACAGTGAATCTGGAGTACTTGTGGGGATAACAGATAGTTTCTCTATATACCAAGAAATGTTACTATTACACAAATCCTTGTGCACAAATTCTTCATTGGTGACCACCTTGCAGTAGTTAAATTACATATGCTCAGCTTATTCCAGAAGCCAATATAAATGGTCTAAACAATCCATGAATATGTGCCTAGCTGTGTATGGGTGATCATTGTGAACTGTGGGCAACTGGATAGTACTTGACCTGCTTCAAAGATGCAGCTGCTTGTCAGCTTTTGCCCATCATTGCCATGCTAGAGTGGAAGCCCACATTTCAGATTCACAGGTGTTTATTAGATTAGTCTTTCATGAAAAGTCAGAAATTTTATATTTTATATAAAATATTTCAAACTCTCAAGCCAAAGAGAGTAAGGCAACATGGTCAATGCATCTGGAAATCTGTCTTAATGGATACAGGGCAAGAGAGACAACAGCAAATAATGCATTTGTTGGACTGGAGAGGGTGGGGGTAACAAACAATAAAAAAAAAAAAAGAGCACATACTGCTTTTTTATTCCTTTATTGCATAACCTTTGATCTCCACATTTACCACATTTCATGTTATTTTGTCCACATCACGTTTTTTTTAAAAAGATTTATTTATTTATTTGAGAGAGAGAGAGAGAGACCAAGATCAGGAGAGCCAGAGGGAGAGGTAGAGAGAATACCAAGTAGACCCCAAGCTGAGTGCAGACCCTGATGTGGGGCTCTATCTCAGGAGCGTGATCTCATGACCTGATCGGAAAACAAGAGCTGGACCCTTAAAGGACTGTGCCACCCAAACAACCCAGTCCACATCACAATTTTGACACAAGTAATTGCTCTTTTAAATTTTTTATTCTTTTTAATTTAATTTATTGATTTATTTTGCTTTCTTCTTCTTAAAGCATTAACTTTATTTGGATCTTAGGATGTTACTCTCTTCTGGTTTCTTCTATTCCTATTGTCTGTCCTTGGTCTACTGTGTGGAATCCCCTCCTTCAAAGTTCAGTCTCACCTGACATGTTATTTATCTCAAGCCCCATACTCTCAAATATCATGTATATGTCCATTGTCTCAAAATTATTCCTCCCTTCACCAATTAAACCCCAAAATGTTAAGCTGTTAATCACTTACCTACTCAATAATTCTATTGTTTATTTCCCATTATAATATCAGACTTAACATTTCTAAACCAAAATTTTAAATTCTACCCTGAGTTTCTATACTGTAGGCTTCAACATTTTACTAAATGGTACCACTATACACACGCGTGTGTGGGTGTGTGTATGCACACGGACACTCAGACACTTGTTTTCTTTATTCTTGCACTAGGAGATAAGCTACCTGAATGTGGGTAGCTGTGATAAGCCCTATCCCTCAACAGCATCTCACACCAACTTACTCCCATCTCTTATCTTGTTGTCCTACTGCTTTTCTTCATTGCTCAAAATTCAGCTTGGCTTCACTCTTATTGATGTATACAACCTCCATTCAGAGATACATTACTATTTATTTGTTTCTGCATGACATATATTTCTATTATGAATGCCCAATTGTATTGCATTTATCTATGTTTCTATCCCTTCCAATATGGTGTGCTGGCACAGGGCTGGCTCATGTCAGTCAAGAAACAATTTTTTTTTATTAAATGAATAATTTTACAGATATGTAACTAAAACATCTGCTGATAACAGAGCAAACACAAGAAGCACAGATGTAAAATCGCACGACAACTCTGATGGATGGAGGTTGCTGCCTAAAAGGCTTGTGCACAGGCAGAGCAAACTCAGTAAGAACAAAGCCAAGGACATATTTATGGAGTCTCATTGACCTGGTACTGAAAAGCAAACACAAGTAAGGCAGAACTTTCTATTCCTGCACTTGTAACCCCTCTGGAGTCTCACAGCAGGGAAAAATCAGTCTTTGAGACAAATGTCCCTTGCAATCACCAGACTACTGAAAGTACTTTGGTATTAATTATACCTCCCCTAAAATTCAAGCCAAAGCTGTGCCTTGAATGAAGTCTGTCCATGCTGGTGTTTCAAAATCAAGAAAGGTATATTGATGTAGTGTAGTAGAAAAAGCATGGGCTTTGACCAATAAACTTGGGTCTGAAATGCCAGTTCAGCAACTTCCTAGTTGTAGAATTTGGAAAAGTTAATTAAAATCTCTATACTCCAGTTCCCTTTTTATGTAAAGAGAGATAATAATAATTACTAATAGGTTTGCTATGAGCATTAACTAAAAACATACATGTAAATAGCCCATTATGAAAAACAAAAACAAAAACAAAATAAAACAAAACAAACAAACAAACAAAAACTACACAGTTTAACAGATTAAACCAGAATTTACTGCTCAGTATGGACCATAATCATAATCATGTGAATGCTCACCAGGCTTGGCTCCTCCCACAGATGGATCATCCACTGACACTCACTGTATGATGGTCTGCTCACAAGGACTTGGTATTTTCTGAGCACCTATTATGTGCCAGGTTCATGATCCAGGATGCTAGACATATGAGATGCTCAGTCACAACTTTTAAAAGTCCTGGAAATAGGTGATGTGGTGGCTTAGTTGGCTAAATGTCTGACTCTTAGTTTTAGCTCAGGTGATGATCTCATGGGTCATGAGATCAAGCCCTATGGGGGGCTCCACACTCAGCAGAGAGTCCACTTGAAAGATTCTGTCCCTGGGCACTTGGGTGGCTCAGTGGGTTAAGCCTCTGCCTTTGGCTCAGGTCATGATCTCAGGGTCCTGGGATCGAGCCCCAACGTCAGGCTCTCTGCTCAGCAGGGAGGCTCCTTCCCCTTCTCCCTCTGCCTCCCTCTCTGCCTACTTGTGATCTCTATCTGTGTGTCAAATAAATAAATAAAATTTTAAAAAAGAGAAAGATTCTGTCCCTCTGTTGTCCCCTCACACATATAAGTGCTGTCTCTTTGTCAAATAAATAAATAAATCATAGGTAAATAAATAAGCAAATGGCCAAGAGATCTGTGAATGGCATACATACAGACATACACATAAATATGTCAGAAACAATAAAAATTATTTTGAATTATTTTCTTGTCACATAAGATGGATACTATATTTATGTCATAAAATTAATAGCATAATTTAATTCATTTTGTTAATAGTTGCCCAGCACCTGCATCATGTGAAACAATGTGTTAACATCTAAGAGTGCACAAGTCATAAGCATTGGTCTGAAGGAACTGATTAAATTTCCTCATTTAAGTTGGCAGCATTAAGATATAATCATTGCCTGTGTCTCAAGATCCCTTTATGATAAAGAACAAAATGAAAAGGGAATTACCTATGACAACATACACTGTGTGGTCAACTGATTATGACACCCCCCACCCCAAGTCAATGATGTTCACATTCTAATCCTTGGAAACTATGGATATGATACCCTAAACAGCAGAAGTGATTTTGCTTATATAATTAAATTCAGGATATAGGGATAGGGAGACTATCTTGAATTATTAAGTGGACCCCATGGAATCATGAGCCCTTGGAAGAAGGAGGAAACCATGTCAGATGCAGAGTCAGCAATATGATGACGAAAACAGTGGTCAGAGAGTTGAAGATTTTAAGATTCTGGGTTTGAAGGTGGAGTGACCCTGAGCCAAGTAGTGCAGATAGCCTAGAGAGGCTGTATGAGACAAGAACATGGACTGTCCCCTAAAACCCCCAGGATGTACACAGCTCTGCAAACATTTCAATTTTAGCCTTCTGAAGGCCATTACAGATTCCTGACCTCTAAAATTATAAGATAATGGATTTGTGCTGTGTAATTCACTAGGTTGGCTTGAATTTACTACAGCAACAATAAGCAGCTAATATAGATATATATGGGGATCTTCACTGAGTTAGATTCTTTAAGACATTTAAATAATAAAGGTAATTAGAAACATGCTAATGGGTGACACAGTGAGGACATCCACAGTCCAGTATGCCACCAGATGGGAATCAGAGTTGGCTATATTCTGAGAGTAATTCAAATTCAGATTGCTGTTGCTAGGACCTCTAGTACTATCTTGAACAATAGTGCTAAGAGTGGGCATCCTTGTCGTGTTTCTGATCTCAGTGGGAAGACTTTCAGCATTTCCCCATGGAGAATGATATTCACTGTGAGTTTTTCATAGATGGGTTTTAGGAATATGAGGAATGTTCCTCTATTCCTGTACTTTGAAGAGTTTTAATTAGAAAAGGATGCTTTATTTTTAAAATGCTTTTTCAGCATCAATTGAGAGGACCATGTGTTTCTTGTCTCTTCTCTTATTTATGTGTTCTATCACACTGATTGATTTGCAAATGTTGAACCACCTCTGTATTCCAGGGATAAATCCCACCTGATCGTGATGGATAATCTTTTTAATGTACTGTTGGATCCTATTAGCTTAGATCTTGTTGAGAATTTTGGCATTTGTATTCATCAGGGATATTGGCCTGAAATTTTACTTTTTGATGGAGTATTTGCCTGGTTTGGGGATCAAGTTAATGCTGGCCTCATAGAAAGAGTCTGGAAGTTTTCCTTCTGTTTCTGTTTTTTTGAAACAGTTTCAGGAGAATAGGTGTTATTTCTTCTTTGAATGTTTGTAGACTTCCCCAGGGAATCCATCAGGCCCTGGACTCTTGGTTTGTGGAGATTTTTGATCACTGCTTCAATCTCATTACTAGTTACTGGTCTATTTAGGTTGTCAATTTCTTCCTGTTTCAGTCTTGGAAGTTTATAGGATTCCAGGAACGCATCCATTTCTTCTAGGTTACTTAACTTATTGGCATATAGCTATTGATAATAATTTCTGATGTTTGTTTCTATTTTCTTGGTGTTAGTTATGATATGCCCCCTTTCATTCATAATTTTGTTAATTAGGGTCCTTTCTATTTTCGTTTGGATAAGTCTGACCAGTGGTTTATTGATCTTATTAATTCTTTCAAAGAACCAGCTTCTAGTTCCATTAATGTGTTCTGCTGTATTTTTAGTTCCTAATTCATTGATCTCTGCTCTAATCTTAATTATTTCCCTTATTGTACACAGATTAGGCTTAATTTGTTGTTTCTCCAGATCTTTACAGTGTAAAGATAATTTGTGAATTCAGGATTTTTCTATTTTTTTGAATTAGACTTGGAAGGCTGTGTATTTCCCCCTTAGAACCGCCTTTGCCATATCCCACAGGTTTTGGAGTGATGTGTCTTTTTTCTCATTGCTTCCGATGAATTGATTAAGTTATTTGATTTCCTGATTGACCAAACATTCTTGAGTAGGATGATCATTAGCTTCCAAGTGTTTGAATTTCTTCCAAACTTTTTCTTGTGATTGAATTCCAGTTTCATAGCATGGTGATCTAAGAATATGCAGAGAATAATCTCAATATTTTGGTATCAGTTGAAACCTGATTTGTGACCCAGTATGTGGTCTATTCTGGAAAAAAGTTCCATATGCAATTGAGAAGAATGAGTATTCTGTTGTTTTAGGGTGGAATGTTCTGTGTATATCTTCAAGGTCTACCTGCACCAGTGGATGGGCAGAAGACTTGAGCAGGCACTCTGAAGAAGGCATACAAATGGCTAACAGACAACTGAAAACAAGTATTCATCATCATTAGCCATCAAGGAAATTCAAATCAGAACCACATTGATATACCAAATTACACTAGTTAGAATGGCAAAAATCAACAAGGCAAGAAACAACAAATGTTGGAGAAGTTATGGAGAAAAGAGAACCCTCTTACTCTGTTTGTGAGAATGCAAGCTAGTGCAGCCACCTTGGAAAACAGTGTGGAAATTCCTCAAAAAATTACAAATCAAGCTACCCTATGACCCAGCAATTGCACTAATGGGTATTTACCCCAAAGATACAGATGTAGTGAAACCAAGGGCCATATGCACCCCAATGTTCATAGCAGCAATGTCTGCAATAGCCAAAATGTGGAAAGAGCCAAGATGCCCTTCAACAGAAGAATGGATAAAGATAATGTGGTCTATATACACAATGGAATATTACTCAGCCATCAGAAAGGGTGAATACTGAACTTTAGCTTCAGCATGGATAGGACTGGAGGATATTATGCTAAGTGGAATAAGTCAATTATCATATGGTTTCACTTATATGTGGAACATACAGAATAGCATGGAGGATATTAGGAGAAGGGAAAAATGATGGGGGGAGATACCAAACTGGGTGATGAACCATGACAGACTATGGACCCCAGGAATCAAATGGAGGGTTTTAGAAGGGAAGGAGGTTGGGAGATGGTGAGCCTGGTGATGGGTATTAATGAGGGCATGGATTGCATGGAGCATTGGGTGTATATGCAAACAATGAATCATGGAACACTATGTCAAAAAATTATGATATACTCTATGGTGACTAACAACACAATTAAGAAAAATGAAGTCAATCAATTAATAATTAAGAAGGTAAATTATTACATAGAAGTTGTTCCCCAAAATTTCTCTCACAACAACCAAGCATCACCATGTAACATGAAAAAATTCCAAGTATAACAAAAAATAAAGCAAGACACTTGATTCCCAAGGAAGCAGAGATACCTGAATGAGCATAAAAAAAAATGGACACATAAATAACTGTTATCTCAGAAGCTCTGAAAAATGTTTGCTTCTGTTAAATGAGATCAATCAGAAAATTTAAAGAAAAAAAATCTGGGAGAGTATAAACATGTGAGAAAATCATTTACTTGTAGGTCAATTTGGTGAAAACCTATGAAGTTAGCCCTCCCCCACCAAAGAAAAGGTAAAGAAGACAGGAATTTGGGGACAATGCAAAACAGATAATTAACCTAGGAGTCCTAACATCCTTCTACAAAAATTCCTTTAAAAGCCTGAAATAAAGGAAGAAAAATATCAAATAAGTAATAGAAGAACATTTCCCAAGATGGAGAAAAACATGAGGCTTCTTATGGAGAGTTCTCAGTACGTACCAAATGGGATAAATTTAAAAACAAAACAAAACAACGCAAAATAAAACAAAACTTCTACGTACACCAAGATTAAACAGAAGATCCCACAAATATTAAGAGAAACCAGAAAAAGTAAGAAAGAAAGAGACAGAGACAGAGAGAGAAGAGGGAAGCAGAGAGTGAAAGGAAGGAGGGATGAAGGAAGAAAGAATTAACAATTAATTGATGTTTAATTCCTCATTGACAATCTTGGATCCCAGAAATAAATAAAGTAGCCTTAAAAGCTCTTGAGGGAAAACATTTTGAACGTACTATTCAATACCATGATAAAATATTAGTTAACTTCGGTAGGGCAAAGATGGTCATGTTCAAAATTCACAAAGCATAATTTCCACACACATTTCTAATGTCTAAATGTCTATAGTCTTGTCCAAAACAAAACAAAAATCAACAAAAAAGTGACAAAACTGAGAAAAAGATAGGTTTCTATGGAAAACAAAGGGTTTAACTTATCCAAAAATCCATTTGGAGAGGGGGCAGAATAAAAACTAATCTGTGGGCTTAGAAAACAGTCCCAAGTTGAATCAGGGGTCCATTGACTGATAAGGAAGTCTCCAGTAAAAATGAAATAGGTGGAATTCAAATACAGAAGAAGCTAGATTGTCCAAAATGATATAGTAACAGTGGCATAGTTTTTCTCTCAAATGTTTATTAGAAAAAGTAGAGACTCCAGAAAAAGTCCTGAACGGCATAAGAAATGAACAATCTGACCAGAAAGCAGACCATAGCAACCTGTGGAGAGAAAAGGCAAGAGTTAAAATATCGCCACCAAATAGACTGAAAATTTCACTGTAAAGACATGGTTGACATAATTTGGAAAAAGCTGGGGAGAAAAGTATAATAAAGGATTTAGATCCCTATGTGTTTACATTGGCAAGATACATCTCAAAGAAAGATCTAAAATATCTGAGGAAATGTTTCAGTATATGCTTTTAATTTATTAAAATTACAGAAATTTGAAATGATACTAAAACTCAGTATCAGTAAAAGTGGAGTGAAAAGGCAAGATAAATGAACTAAATATCTGTTCTCTTATTGTATATCAATAAATATTGTTTGAAGAATTAAAAAGTAATTGTATATGCTTATGTGGAATTATACCAGTGACTTTGAGATTAAAGAACAGAAATGGTAAAATGTGGAGGCATCTGAGGAGTGACAGGGCTGAGGTATGAGGGAGACTATTAATTTGTCCCCTTTTGATAAAATGTGTCATTAAAATGCATATACATACATTAAACTGATAAGAATTATTCTCACTGTGATTTCAAATAATGATTTTCCTTTCACTTTTTTTAAAAAAATATTTTATTTATTTATTTGACAGAGATAGATCACAAGAAGGCAGAGAGGCAGGCAGAGAGAGAGAGAGAGAGAGAGAGAGAAGCCGGCTCCCTGCTGAGCAGAGAGCCCGATGCGGGGCTCGATCCCAGGACCCTGAGATCATGACCTGAGCCGAAGGCAGAGGCTTAACCCTCTGAGCCACCCAGGTGCCCCTCAAATAATGATTTTCAAGTCACTGGTGTCATGAGCTCATTTTCCTGGTGCTCTACCCAATATTCATTCTCCCCTTACATCATGCTAACAAATACCTGTCCCCCAGTCACCTCCTACACCCAATTCAAAAAACAAATACATTACATTAACTAGTGCTGGGTGAGGAAACATGAGCAGGTATTATGGGGCAGGGGCTGGGACTTTTGTTAACATGTCACATTTGCACACCATCATTTCTCTTTTTCCTGCTGGGAGGTACATATAGGAAAATAGAGAAATATGACTCTTCTTATGAACACAAAGCAATTCATAGTAGAAAGCTATGAGCAAAAACAAACAAACAAAAAGCCACTAAGCAGAAAAATGAAAGAAACCCGAATAACCACGATGTAATGGAATCTCTGTAGTCTGTGTGTTAGCTGTATTGAGTTTCTTATTATGTTAGAAAGTAAATAGCTTACTCCCTAATGCAGATGAACTAAAATTCTTATCTGATAAATTTAATGATGATAAAGGAAGTTTGTAAAGATACACGTGTAAAAACAGAGTGAACCAGTTTATGCTTACAATAATGCAACTCTCACCTGCTTTCTTATAAATATTCTTAGGCGAAAGTACCACCTGAAATTTGAGGAACCACAAGGAAATTGTCCATGGCCATAGGAGCACAGTGCCCCTTTTATCATCATCACCAATGGTGTCACTGCAGAAAACAATAAAAAGATGACTTTTATATTTTGTCAGAAAGGAATTCTCAAAGAATTCTTAACTAGAGTTATGTATTCCATTATCCCAAAAACATCTCTGGAAGGAACCATGCCAATACCATGCAGTAGTCTTGGATCAAAAGTAATTACAGAAATAGAGAGTAGCTGAAGAGAGAAGGCTTTTGTAGGATGAAATAAATGAGACAAATATATGGCTGCAAAATGTGAGAGAGGGAAAGAGAATAGGCTTTGTTTACCCTCAGCTTGGCCTAATGAACAGTCTGTATGTTAATTTAATGGCATTCTACTATATTCAGAAAGTATGATTCCTCTAGTTCACTGAGTTCCTTAAATTTAAACACACATTTGGAGTATGAGGCATGGCAGAGATAGTCTAATGAGTGCTAGTACCTGTCAACTCCACGTGAACCAGCCTGGAAGACTAATTGGGTCCAAGATCTTTCTAATGAGTTTATCTCCCTCACTTAACAGCATATGAGAATTCTGTTAAAAAGATGCATGTGTGCCTACCACAGAAGGCTGGGAGTTCTTGTTTCACTTTACATAATACAAAACTTTTGCTGTAATTAATGTATAAAACTGGCTCTCACTTTGTCTTTCATTATTAACAAATTTTTTTTCAATGTAATGATTGTCTTATTAAAATAAATTACCATATAGTTGTACCCTAGTGTCTTTGCTATAGCATGAGCTCAACTTACAGCCTTCTCCATGTACTTCAGCAAGTCAAGGGCTATTTTCCTGTGAATTAAAGTGAATTAAACTCCACAGTCTTCATGACACTCCAAGAGCAGTCCTTATTTTTTTAATACACTATTGAACATCAATAAGCTATTAGGCACTGGAACTCAAAAAGAAGGAAGCATACTTTCAATTCCAACAAATTACAGCACATCAGCTTTCTCACTGAAAACAACTATATATATATATATATATATAACAACATATATAAACATATAAACAACTATATATATAATTATATATATAAAACAATATATATATATATATATATATATATATATATATATATATATATATATAATATGGGTTTACATTTCGTGCCTGCAGGGCCTCACCTCAGCAAGATATGGGATACAGAAATCATAATAATGGAATCCTACACAAAATTAAATCTAGTGAGAGGCTCTACTTTATAGGAAAAAAGATGTGGGAGCAAGTCCATGATCGTGTCACTCACTGGTCAGATCATATGGTGCCCCACTCAGAATCTGCTATCCTGATGGAGTTTTGAAGTGTCATCTAAAAATGTAGTTGAAACATCAGCTTAGAGAGAGAGAAGCAGAGGGAGAAGCAGACTCTTCACTGAGCAGGGACCCTGATGCGGGACTCAATCCCAGGACCCTAGGTTCATGACCTGAGCCGAATACAGATGCTTAACCATCTGAGCCACCCAAGTGCCCAAAACATCAGCTTAGAAATAACATCCCATGAGAATGGGATATCATCCTCCAGAACATAATAAAAACATTGAATTGAGCAATTGAAACAACTTAAAAAATCATTACTGTATTAATCAGGTGTTTTTTAACAGCTTAATTAAGAAATATTTTACATACCATAATATTCAGCAGAGTATGCAATTCAGTGTTGTTTAGTATACTCATTGAATTGTGCACCACTCACCACACACACTTTTATATTTTCATTACACCAAAAGGAAACCTTACCCCTCTGAGCCATTATCTCAATCCCTCCATTTCACCCAGACCTAAAAATCACTAATTTTCTTCTGGTCTCCTCAAATTTGCTTATTCTGATCATTTCATATAAACAAAATCATTTAATATGGTACTATGTGACTAGTTCCTTTGATTTAGCATAATGTTTTCCAGGTTCTTCTGTGTTATAGTATGTAGCAGATATCCATAGTCTACTATCAAATAATACCACATAGTATGGATATGTCAGGTTTTATTTATCCATTTATCAGATAATGAATATTTGTGTTTTTCTAATTTTTGGCTGTGATGCCAAGTATTTCTCTTTTTTTAAGATTTTATTTATTTATTTGACATAGAGAGAGGGAGAGAGAGAGGGGGAACAAGCAGGGAGACGGGCAGGCAGAGAGGGAGGGAGAAGCAGGCTCCCCACTGAATAGAGAGCCTGATGCTAGCCTAGATCCCAGGACTGTGGGATCATGACCTAAGTCAGAGGCAGATGTTTAACCAACTGAGCCACACAGGGATTCCTGATGCCTAATGCCTCTATGGGGATTTGTGTACAGGTTTTTGTGTGGAAATATGTTTTTAATTCCCTTAAGTGTATACTAGGAGTGGAATTGTTGGGCCACATGGTAACTATATCTTGAGCATCTGAAGAATTGACAGACTGTTTTCCAATGGGGTTACATGATACTATATTTCTAACAGCATGTATTCGAGGATTCCAATTTTTCCATATCCTTGCCAAAACTTGTTTTCTGTCATTTTGATTATATCCATGATAGCAGGTATGAAGGGGTATCTCATAGTTTTGATTTGCAATTCCCCAGTGACTAATAATGTTGAGCATCATTTCATGTCTTATGGCCATTTGCATATCTTCACACTTTGTCCATTTAAACTAATTGAATTATCTTTTCATTATTGAGTTGTGACAATTATATCTTCTAGAAATAAGTCTCTGGTTAGACATATGGTTTTTAAGAAAAGTTCTCCCAGGGGTACCTGGGTGGCTCAGTGGGTTAAACCTCTGCCTTCGGCTCAGGTCATGATCTCAGGGGCCTGGGATAGAGCCCCACGTCAGGCTCTCTGCTCAGCGGGGAGCCTGCTTCCCCTTCTCTCTCTGCCTGCTGCTCTGCCTACTTCTGATTTCTCTCTGTCAAATAAATAAGATCTTTAAAAAAAAAAAAAGAAAGAAAAAAAGAAAAAAAAAAAAGAAAAGTTCTCCCATTCACTGGTTTATCTTTTACTTGTCTTGATGGTGTCTTTTTTTAAAAAGATTTATTTTTATTATGTCATTTTAATCACCATACAGTACATCATTAGTTTTTGATGTAGTGTTCCAAGATTCGTTGTTTATGTATAACACCCACTTGTGTCTTTTGAGAGCACAAAATATTTTAAATTTGACAATGCCCAGTTGATCTATTTTTTTATCTTATTTTATCTCTTGTATTTTTGGTATCATATCTAAAAAACATTGCCTAAATCAAAGTCAAAAAGAGTTGTACCTGTGTTTTCTTGTAAGAGTTTTATAGTTTTAGCTCAAAATTTATGTCTTTATTCTGAGTTAATCTTTTATGTGTTGTGAAATAGGAGTTCAGCTATTTGTTTGCTTGTTTGTGGATATCTAGTTGTCCCAGGAAAAACTTGTTGAAAGGACTCTTCTTTCCCATTAAACTGACTTGGTATTCTTGTCAAAACAAAATTCTCAATAAATGAGATTATTTATTTCTGGACTTTATTTTATTCCATTGGTCTAGCTGTCTAATGACAATTGCTACATTGTTTTGATTAGTGTCATTTTGCAGTGAGTTTTAAATTTGGAAAATATCAGTCTTTCAGGTTGTTATTTATCTTAATTGTCTTAGTAATTCTGAATTTCCCTATGAACTCTAAAACCACCTTGAAAAATTCTGCAAGGAATTCAGCTTTTATCTTGACAGGAATGATGCTGAAAATGTAGATCAACTGAGGCAGTAACTCCATATCAACAATGTAGTCTTCTAACTCATGAATATGGGATACTTCAATTTGTTCCTATCTTTGATTTCTTTCAGCAATGTTTTGTAGTTTCAGAATACAATTTTTGTATTTCTTTTTTAAGTATTTTCTTAACTATTTATTGTTTTGGTATTGTTTTAAATGGAATTGTTTACTTAATTTCATTTTTGGTTTCCTTAATTCTACTATATGGAGATACAATTGATATTTTTACATTAATATTTGATCCAGCATGCAGCATTAAAAAATTCATTTTTAGTTCTAATAGCTCTTAGTGGACTCCTTAACATTGTGTGTGTGTGTGTGTGTGTGTGTGTGTGTGTGTGTATCACATATATGATGATATATGATATATATTATCATCCCACTTACAAAAAGGAATAGTTTTACTTTGTTCTTTTTACAACTATTAGAATATATATTTATTATATTTATAATAATAATATATATTTATTATTTCTAATTGTTTCTTAGTAGATCCCTTAACATTATATATATGATATATATTACATATATTATATATGTGATATATAATATATATTATCATACCACATACAAAAAGGAATATTTTTACTTTGTTCTTTTTAATCTGGATGGTTTTCCTTTCATTTTCTTGCTTAATTTCTTTGCCTAGAACCTTTACTATTATCTTTATTATGAATAGCAAGAGCAGACATACTTGTCTTTTTCCTGCTTTTAGTGAGAAAGTATTCAGCCTTTCACCATTGAGTAAGATATTAACTCTGTTTTTTTTCAAAGATATATTATATCAAAGAAGTTTCTACCTATTCCTGATCTGCTGAGTGTGTTTATGATGAAATGGTGGTGTATTTTGTCACATAATTTTCCTGCATTCCTTCAGATAATAATGATGTGATTTTAGTTTTTATTCTATAGATAGGTGTATTATAATAATTGATTTTCAGCTAGTGAGGCAACTTGCATTCTTGAAATAAATCCCACTTGGTTATTGTGTATGTTTTTTTTTTGTTTGTTTTCTATATGTTTCTGAGTATTTTTTTAGAATATTCACTCATAAAAAAATAGAATATTCACTCATATTCATAAGAGAACATGTTTGGTAATTTTCCTTACTGAAAATTCTTCATCTGGCTTTGGTATCAGAATAATAGTTACCTCATAGAATGAATTAGAAGGTGGTTCCTTTTTTTTAAATTTTTCAGAAAAATTTGTGAGGAACATTTTTTTTTGTTTTGTTTTCTTTTTAAAATGTTCAATAATATTAACCATGAAGTCCTCTGATCCCGGATTTTTCTTTGTAAAAAGTTATTTGATTATGAATTTAATCTCTTAATTTTTTGAAGATTTTCTATTTGTTATTGTGTCAGTTGGATAGCTTACATAGTTCTAAGAATTTGCAAGCTTTATCTAAGTTACCCTAATATGTTAACATACAAACTTATTTCTATAAAGTTAGTAAAACTGTCCCTTTTCTATTTCTGTTTAGTAACTTGAGTCTCTTTTTTTTTCTCAGTGCAGGTAAATATTTGTCAATTTTGTTAATCTTTTTGAAGACTTATATTTTCATTCTGTTGTATTTTTCCATTATTTTCTATCCTCTGTTTAATTAACTTCTGCCATAATTATTATTTTTAAAAATATTTTATTTATTTATTTTATAGAGAGAGATCACAATTAAGCAAAGAGGCAGGCAGAGAGAGAGGAAAGGGGAAGCAATCTCCCTGCTGAGCCAAGAGCCTAATGCAGGACTCAATCCAAGGACTCTGAGATCATGACCTGAGCTGAAGGCAGAAGCTTAACCCACTGAGCAACCCAGGCACCCCTATAATTCTTATTTTTATCATTCTTGTGCTTTGTGTTTATTTTGCTTTTTTTTCAGGGATTAGAAGATGGAAGATATGGTGGTTGATTTGAAGTCTTTCCTCTTTAATAGTGAACATTTTATCACTATAAATTTGCTACTAGTCATTATTTTGGCTGCATCTCATTCATTCTGAAGTTATATGTTCACTTTCATTTCTCTAAAAGCGACTTTCTGCTATTTTGTTGTTGTCCCATTGATTATTTAGTATAGTTGCTTAATTTCCACATATTTGTGAATTTCTAAAATTTTCTTTTGTTATTAATATGGAACGTCACAATATTTTGATTTAAAAAATTACCTTTTTTATGCCATTATTTTTAAATTTATTGAGTCTCGCTTTATGGCCTAGTGTATGCCCTCAGCTTGAGAAACTCCATTTGAGTTCAAGAAGTGTAGTCTTCTATTGTTGGGTAGAGCATTTTTTATACATCTGTTAGTACAGTTTTGTTGTAACTTCCAAGTCTGATTGGCACCTATGGCATTAAAAAATCTGTCTTTTTAACTATTAACATTTTGGTTCACAGTCTATTTTGTCTGCTATTTGTACAGTAGTTCCAGCTTTTTTATGGCTGTTGTTCGCTAGATGTATCTCTTCCCATTCATCTACTCTCAACCTATTGATAACTTTGTTAATGAAGTGTGTATTCTATTGATAACATATTTCTTTTAAATCCATTCTGTCAATCTCTGCCTTTTGACTGAATTACTGAATACAGTTACATTTAATGTTAATATTGATATGGTTGGATTTACATTTCCTATTTTTCTTCTAGTTTTCTATGTATCTCATGTCATTTCCGTTCTTCCATACTTCCTTTACTGACTTCATTTAAATTAAGTGAATATTTTCTAGTGTAGTATTTTCATTTTTAATAACTTTATTTCAATGACTTTTCGTTGTTAACAACTTTTTCTTTTTTAAAGATTTTATTTATTTATTTGACAGAGGTCACAAGTAGGCAGAGAGGCAGGCAGAGAGACAGGAGGAAGCAGGTTCTCCACTGAGCAGAGAGCCCGATGCGGGGCTTGATCCCAGGACCCTAAGATCATGACCTGAGCCGAAGGCAGAGGCTTTAACCCACTGAGCCACCCAGGCGACCGGTTTGTTAACAACTTTTTCATTGTTAACAACTTTTCTATGTATATTATCACTAAATATAAATATGAATATATTATCATATATTGCATATATACATATTATAATATATTATAATTGTTATATATTATATAAATATATGTGTATAAAATTATATGTTATTCTAGCTTTTGCCATGTCTTAACTTGCCAACATCAAGTTCACATTTACATTAAATTAATTAGCTTGAGATAGAGAAACTTAACACTATCCCCCCATTTTTGTGTTAATATTAGTATACATATTACACATATGTATCTCACAAATCTGGCAAATAATTTTTTTTTAATTTTATTTTTTATAAACATATAATATATTTTTATCCCAGGGATACAGGTCTGTGAATCGCCAGGTTTACACACTTCACAGCACTCACCATAGCACATACCCTCCCCAATGTCCATAACCCCACCCCCCCCTCAAACCCCCTCCCCCCATCAACCCTCAGTTTGTTTTGTGAGATTAAGAGTCACTTATGGTTTGGCTCCCTCCCAATCCCATCTTGTTTCATTTACTCTTCTCCTACCCCCTTAACCCCCCATGTTGCATCTCCTCTCCCTCATATCAGGGAGATCATATGATAGTTGTCTTTCTCCGATTGACTGATTTCGCTAAGCATGATACCCTCTAGTTCCATCCACGCCATCGCAAATGGCAAGATTTCATTTCTTTGGATGGCTGCATAGTATTCCATTGTGTATATATACCACCTCTTCTTTATCCATTCATCTGTTGATGGACATCTAGGTTCTTTCCATAGTTTAGCTATTGTAGACATTGCTGCTATAAACATTCAGGTACACGTGCCCCTTTGGATCACTATGTTTGTATCTTTAGGGTAAATACCTAGTAGTGCAATGGCTGGGTCATAGGGTAGTTCTATTTTCAACATTTTGAGGAACCTCCATGCTGTTTTCCAGAGTGGTTGCAACAGCTTGCATTCCCACCAACAGTGTAGGAGGGTTCCCCTTTCTCCGCATCCTCGCCAGCATCTGTCATTTCCTGACTTGTTCATTTTAGCCATTCTGACTGGTGTGAGGTGATATCTCATTGTGGTTTTGATTTGTATTTCCCTGATGCCAAGTGATGTGGAGAACTTTTTCATGTGTCTGTTGGCCATCTGGATGTCTTATTGGCAGAAATGTCTGTTCATGTCTTCAGCCCATTTCTTGATTGGATTATTTGTTCTTTGGGTGTTGAGTTTGCTAAGCTCTTTATAGATTTTGGACACTAGCCCTTTATCTGATATGTTGTTTGCAAATATCTTCTCCAATTCTGTGAGTTGTCTTTTGGTTTTGTTAACTGTTTCCTTTGCTGTGCAAAAGCTTTTGATCTTGATAAAATCCCAGTAGTTCATTTTTGCCCTTGCTTCCGTTGCCTTTGGCAATGTTCCTAGGAAGATGTTGCTGTGGCTGAGGTCGAAGAGGTTGCTGCCTTTGTTCTCCTCAAGGATTTTGATGGATTCCTTTCTCACATTAAGGTACTTCATCCATTTTGAGTCTATTTTCGTGTGTGGTGTAAGGAAATGATCCAATTTCATTTTTCTGCATGTGGCTGTCCAATTTTCCCAACACCATTTATTGAAGAGGCTGTCTTTTTTCCATTGGACATTCTTTCCTGCTTTGTCGAGGATGAGTTGACCATAGAGTTGAGGGCTCTCTATTGTGTTCCATTGATCTATGTGTCGGTTTTTGTGCCAGTACCATGCTGTCTTGATGATGACAGCTTTGTAATAGAGCTTGAAGTCCGGAATTGTGATGCCACCAACTTTGGCTTTCTTTTTCAATATTCCTTTGGCTATTCGAGGTCTTTTCTGGTTCCATATAAATTTTAGGATTACTTGTTCCATTTCTTTGAAAAAAATGGATGGTACTTTGAAAGGAATTGCATTAAATGTGTAGATTGCTTTAGGTAGCATAGACATTTTCACAATATTTATTCTTCCAATCCAGGAGCATGGAATATTTTTCCATTTCTTTGTGTCTTCCTCAATTTCTTTCATGAGTACTTTATAGTTTTCTGTGTATAGATTCTTAGTCTCTTTGGTTAGGTTTATTCTGAGGTATCTTATAGATTTGGGTGCTATTGTAAATGGGATGGACTCCTTAATTTCTCTTTCTTCTGTCTTGTTGTTGGTGTAGAGAAATGCAACGGATTTCTGTGCATTGATTTTATATCCTGACCCTTTACTGAATTCCTGTACAAGTTCTAGCAGTTTTGGAGTGGAGTCTTTTGGGTTTTCCACATATAGTATCATATCATCTGCGAAGAGTGATAGTTTGACTTCTTTTTGCCGATTTGGATGCCTTTAATTTCCTTTTGTTGTCTGATTGCTGAGGCTAGGACTTCTAGTACTATGTTGAATAGCAGTGGTGATAACGGACATCCCTGCCGTGTTCCTGACCTTAGCAGAAAATCTTTCAGTTTTTCTCCATTGAGAATGATATTTGCGGTGGTTTTCATAGATGGCTTTGATAATATTGAGGTATGTGCCCTCTGTCCCTACACTTTGAAGAGTTTTGATCAGGAAGGGATGCTTTATTTTGTCAAATGCTTTTTCCGCCTCTATGGAGAGTATCATATGGTTCTTGTTCTTTCTTTTATTAATGTGTTGTATCACATTGATTGATTTGCGGATGTTGAACCAACCTTGCAACCCTGGAATAAATCCCACTTGGTCGTGGTGAGTAATCCTTTTAATGTACTGTTGAATCCTATTGGCTAGTATTTTGGTGAGAATTTTCGCATCTGTGTTCATCAAGGATATTGGTCTGTAGTTCTCTTTTTTGATGGGATCCTTGTCTGGTTTAGGGATCAAGGTGATGCTGGCCTCATAAAATGAGTTTGGAAGTTTTCCTTCCATTTCTATTTTTTGGAACAGTTTCAGGATAATAGGAATTAGTTCTTCTTTAAATGTTTGGTAGAACTCCCCCGGGAAGCCATCTGGCCCTGGGCTTTTGTTTGTTTGGAGACTTTTGATGACTGTTTCAATCTCCTTACTGGTTATGGGTCTGTTGAGGCTTTCTATTTCTTCCTGGTTCAGTTGTGGTAGTTTGTATGTCTCTAGGGATGCATCCATTTCTTCCAGATTGTCAAATTTGTTGTTGTAGAGTTGCTTATAGTATGTTCTTATAATTGTCTGTATTTCTTTGGTGTTCGTTGTGATCTCTCCTCTTTCATTCATGATTTTATTTATTTGGGTCCTTTCTCTTCTCTTTTTGATAAGTCTGGCCAGGGGTTTATCAATCTTATTAATTCTTTCAAAGAACCAGCTCCTAGTTTGGTTGATTTGTTCTATTGTTTTTTTGGTTTCTATTTCATTGATTTCTGCTCTGATCTTTATGATTTCTCTTCTCCTGCTGGGTTTAGGGTTTCTTTCTTGTTCTTACTCCAGCTCCTTTAGGTGTAGGGTTAGGTTGTGTACCTGAGACCTTTCTTGTTTCTTGAGAAAGGCTTGTACTGCTATATATTTTCCTCTCAGGACTGCCTTTATTGTGTCCCACAGATTCTGAACCCTTGTGTTTTCATTATCATTTGTTTCCATGAATTTTTTCAATTCTTCTTTAATTTCCTGGTTGACCCATGCATTCTTCAGAAGGATGCTGTTTAGTCTCCATGTATTTGGGTTCTTTCCCAATTTCCTCTTGTGATTGAGTTCTAGCTTCAGAGCATTGTGGTCTGAAAATATGCAGGGAATGATTCCAATCTTTTGATAATGGTTGAGACCTGATTTCGGACCAAGAATGTGATCTATTCTGGAGAATGTTCCATGTGCACTAGAGAAGAATGTGTATTCTGTTGCTTTGGGATGAAATGTTCTGAATATATCTGTGATGTCCATCTGGTCCCGTTTGTCATTTAAGGCCTTTATTTCCTTGTTCATCTTTTGCTTGGATGATCTGTCCATTTCAGTGAGGGTAGTGTTAAAATCCCCTACTATTATTGTATTATTGTCGATGTGTTTCTTTGATTTTGTTATTAATTGGTTTATATAGTTGGCTGCTCCCACGTTAGGGGCATAGATATTTAAAATTGTTAGATCTTCTTGTTGGACAGTTCCTTTGAGCATGATATAGTGTCCTTCCTCATCTCTTATTACAGTCTTTGGCTTAAAATCTAATTAATCTGATATAAGGATTGCCACTCCTGCTTTCTTCTGATGTCCATTAGCATGGTAAATTCTTTTCCACCCCCTCACTTTAAATCTGAAGGTGTCTTGGGTTTAAAATGAGTTTCTTGTAGGCAACATATAGATTGGTTTTGTTTTTTTATCCATTCTGATACCCTGTGTCTTTTGATTGGGGCATTTAGCCCATTAACATTCAGGGTAAGTATTGAGAGATATGAATTTAGTGCCATTGTATTGCCTGTAAGGTGACTCTTATTGTATATTGTCTCTGTTTCTTTCTGATCTACTACTTTTAAGGTCTCTCTTTGCTTACAGGACCCCTTTCAATATTTCCTGTAGAGCTGGTTTGGTATTTGCAAATTCTTTCAGTTTTTGTTTGTCCTGGAAGCTTTTAATCTCTCCTTCTATTTTCAATGATAGCCTAGCTGGATATAGTATTCTTGGCTGCATGTTTTTCTCATTTAGTACTCTGAATATATCATGTCAGCTCTTTCTGGCCTTCCAGGTCTCTGTGGATAAGTCTGCTGCCAATCTAATATTTTTACCATTGTACGTTACAGACTTCTTTTCCCGGGCTGCTTTCAGGATCTTCTCTTTGTCACTAAGACTTGTAAATTTTACTATTAGGTGACGGGGTGTGGACCTACTCTTATTGATTTTGAGGGGGGTTCTCTGAACTTCCTGGATTTTGATGCTTGTTCCCTTTGCCATATTGGGGAAATTCTCTCCAATAATTCTCTCCAATATACCTTCTGCTCCCCTCTCTGTTTCCTCTTCTTCTGGAATCCCAATTATTCTAATGTTGTTTCGTCTTATGGTTTCACTTATTTCTTGAATTCTCCCCTCATGGTCCGGTAGCTGTTTGTCCCTCTTTTGCTCAGCTTCTTTATTCTCTGTCATTTGGTCTTCTATATCGCTAATTCTTTCTTCTACCTTATTTATCCTAGCAGTGAGAGCCTCCATTTTTGATTGCACCTCATTAATAGCTTTTTTAATTTCAACTTGGTTAGATTTTAGTTCTTTTATTTCTCCAGAAAGGGTTTTTATATTTCCCGAGAGGGTTTCTCTAATATCTTCCATGCCTTTTTCGAGCCTGGCTAGAACCTTGAGAATCGTCATTCTGAACTCTAGATCTGACATATTACCAATGTCTGTATTGATTAGGTCCCTGGCCTTTGGTACTGCCTCTTGTTCTTTTTTTTGTGGTGAATTTTTCCGCCTTGTCATTTTGTCCAGATAAGAGTATATGAAGGAGCAAGTAAAATACTAAAAGGGTGGCAAGAACCCCAGGAAAATATGCTTTAGCCAAATCAGAAGAGACCCCAAATTGTGGCAGGGAGAAAGGGGATAAAAAGAGGTTCAGAAAGAAAAAAAAAAAAAAAAGAAAAGAAAAGAAACATTTAAAAAAAGAAAACCAATAAAGAAAAAATATAAAAAGGAAAAAATATATATATATATTAAATAAACTAGTTAAAAAATGTTAAAAAAGAAAAGGGTAAAAGTTAAAAAAAATTGGCAGAAGAAAAAAAATTGAAAAAGAAAAAAGAAATTAAATTAACTGCTAAGCTAAAGAATCATGGGGAGAAAGCCATGAGTCTGTGCTTGGCTTTCTCCTTCTCCGGAATTCCGCTGCTCTCCTTGGTATTGAAACTGCACTCCTTGGTAGGTTAACTTGTTCCTGGCTGGGTTTCTTATTGATCTTCTGGGGGAGGGGCCTGTTGTTGTGATTCTCAAGTGTCTTTGCCCCAGGCGGAGTTGCACCGCCCTTACCTGGGCCAGTCTGAGTAATCGGATCAGGTTTGCTTTCAGGAGCTTTTGTTCCCTGAGCACTTTCCGTAGAGTTCCGGAGGACGGGAATGAAGATGGCGGCCTCCTAGTCTCCCGGCCAGAGGAGCTGAGAGCCCAGGGCCCCACTCCTCAGTGCGCCTCAGAGAACAGCGCCCAATTACTCCTGTCACCCTGCCTCTGGCCACGCTCCGAGCTGACCAAACCTGCGACCGGTTCAAGGTATCCCCAAGCTTAGAGCTTACTCCTTGGCTCTGTCTCTGTAGCCGGCTTCCCCGTTCTAATACCTGTATGCTCTGTAACACTCAGACACCCCCGATCCTTCTGTGACCCTGCGGGACTGAGGCCATGCTTACCCTGCGTGGGCTTCACGCCGGTTAAGCCTCTGGAGCGATGTCCCTCGCGGAACAGACTTTTAAAAGTCCTGATTTTGTGCTCCGTTGCTCCGCTGCTTGCCGGGAGCTGGCCCCTCCCCCTGCAGTCTATCTTCCCGTTGCTTTGGATTCACTTCTCTGCCAGTCCTACCTTTCAGAAAGTGGTTGATTTTCTGTTTCTAGAGTTGCTGTTCTTCTTCTCTTCGATCTCCCGTTGGATTTGTAGGTGTTTACAATCTTTAGATAAGCTCTCTAGCTGATCTCCTGCTACCTGAAGTAGTCTCAGCCTACTACTTCTCCCCCATCTTGACTCCTCCGATCCTGGCAAATATTTTTAATTATTATACTATATACTTTTATATCCATTAAGAAGATAAGGAAAGGAATGAAAGTTTGTATTTATATATTTCATTAAATTTATTTCTTATTTATCATTTCTAGATTTCTTCATGTTTCTGTAGATTTAAGTCACTAAATACTATGATCTTATTCCAATGAAACTATGCTCCATCTATCTCTTTTGTGCTGTTATTGTCTAACATATATGCCATAAACTTGAGGATACAATTATATGCTTCTTATTTTATAAAATTGCTTAATTTTTAATTATAATGAAATATTCATAGTGTAAAATATATCACCTTAACCATTTTTAAATGTAGTCTTCAATAGTGTTAACTACATTCACACATTTGTGCAATCAATTTCCAGAACTCTTTTCATCATTTGAAAATGAAAGTCTACATCATTAAACAATTCTCTTTTCCAGTCTCTCCAAAGCCCCTGACAATCACTATTCTACTTTCAGTCTCCATGAATTTGAATAGTATTAATAGCTCATATAATTGAAATCATATAGTATTTTATTTTAGTAACTGGATTCTTTTTTTTTTTTTTTAAGATTTTATTTATTTGACAGAGAGAGAAATCACAAATAGGCAGAGAGGCAGGCAGAGAGAGAGGGGAGGAAGCAGGCTCCCTGCAGAGCAGAGAGCCCGATGTGAGGCTCGATCCCAGGACCCTGGGATCATGACCTGAGCCGAAGGCAGAGGCTTTAACCACTGAGCCACCCAGGCGCCCCTGGATTCTTTTATATAGTATAATTTTCTCAAGGTTCATCTATGCTGTAGTATGTGTCAGAATTTTTTTCTTTTGCTTATCCATTCACCTTTGATGAACACTTGGGTTACTTTCACATTTTAGCTAGTGTTAATAATGCTTCTATGAACATTTCTTTGATATTTTATTTTCAAATCATTTGGGTATATACCCAAAAGTAGAGTTGCTGGTCATACAATAATTCTATTTTTATTTTTTGAGGAAACTTTGTATTGTTTTCCATAGTGGCTGCCCTGTTTTACATTCTCACTTGCAGCGCACAAAGATTCCACTTTCCTCACATCTTTATCAAACACTTGTTATATTCTGGATTTTGTTGTTTGTTTGTTTTGAGCAGTAGTCATCCTAATGATGTAGTACCTCATGGTTTTGATTTGCATTATCCTAATGGTTAGTGATATTGAGCATATCTCTATTTGCTTGTTGGCCCTTTGTGTATCTTTTTGGAACAAATGTTTATTCCAGTCTTTTGTTCATTTTGTACTGAGCCATTGTTTATTTTGTTGTTGAGTTTCAGGAGCTTGTAAAATATTCTGGATATTAACCCCTTATCAGGTAGATGATTGGCAAATATTTTCTTCCTTTCCATAGGTTGGCTTTCACCTTAATGGTTTTACTATTTTATGCACAGAAATTTTTAAATTTAACTAGTACAATTTATCTACTTTTAAGTGTGATTTTGGTGTCATATCTTATAAATCATTTCCAAAATCAATGTCTTAAGACATTTCCCCTTTCTTCTTCCAAGACTTTTATAAGTGTTACATTTAGATCTTTGATCCATTTTGAGTTAACTTTTATATATGGTATAAGGAAATAATTCAAATTCATTTTTATATGTGAATATCCAATTCCCCCACCACCACCATTTGTTGAAAATACTTTCCTTGGGATGCCTGGGAGGCACAGTTCGTTAAGCTTCCAGCTCTTGGTTTCAGCTCAGATTGTGAACTTCCATGCTCGAGGTTGTAAGATCCAGCCCTGGATCAGGTTCCACATTCAGTGTGCGTCTGTTTGAGATTCTCTCTTTCTCTCTCTCCTTCTGCCCCTCCTGCTCATGCTTAATCTCTAAAATAAATAAATACATCTAAAATAAACAAAAACAAACATACAAACAAACAAACAAAAAAACCCTCTCTTTTCCCTGTGGGTCTTGACAACCCTATTGAAAATTATTTGGACATATTAGAGAGGATTATACAATTGCTTTTTTAAAAAAATCAGTTAAGAAAGAAGAAAATTATGCATTTATATTGTCTTTATGATTGTAAAATTTCATTTTTGGTGCTTTTTTTTTAATATATAGATTCAGACTTACTTATTTTCAGCCTGTAGAATATTCCTTAGTATTTTTTAAAAGGTGGTCTGCTAAAAGTGAGTTTTAGACTTTGTTGATCCTGGAATACCTTTTATTTGAAACACTCTTTTAGTCATTTTGAAACACTCTTTTAGTCACTAATCCAAGCATGTAAGTAAACTCTGAATCTGGCTTGCATTTTTCAATGTGGAACTTCTGACCTATGAGTGAGCTGGAAGAATGTGCAGTCAATGTCCCAATATTCACGTTCTACAGCACCCGAGGTAAAGCCTCCCTTCTAGGGGCGCAGGTTGGACGGAGGGAGATAGTCCCTGAACTTATGGCCACACTGAGCAGAAATTTAGTATCTTAGCCTGCTTAGAATTAGAGGGGATGAGAAATGTTGGTGTCCTCTCTTGCCTCTCCCAGCACCCAGTGAGATTTAGTAAGCCTTGATTGGGGATTGAACATAAAGGGAATCCTGTATTCTTGGCCATATTTATCAGGGCTGAGGCTTCTGTTTAGTTGAGTTGGACAAGGCTTCTGTTTAGTTGAGTTGGACAAGTTGGACAAGTTGGGGAAGGAGAAAGAGCATACCATGATTCAAATGCAGATATTTGCTGTTCTTACCTGATTTTAATAGATTTCCTAAACAAATATTTCTTTACTGCATACACTTAGGACAATTTCCAGATATTCTTTATTATTTACTAGTTCTCACTAGTTGGGCTTGTTTTGCTGTGGAATAGGTCTGCAGAGCTCCTCATACTGTCATCCCAAAAGTTGAAGTTGGCTAAGTTTTTCTTCTGTTGTTTTTAAGACTTTTCTTTAGAATAGTGAAATGCTGTGTATTTTACAGATCTCTTCCTAAAGGAGATACAGATATTTCTCATATAACCTCTGCTCCATACATGCATAACCTCTTCCATTATCAACATTTCTCAGTAAAGTGATAAATTTGTTACAGTTGATGAACTTATATTAATGCATAATCACCCAAAGTTCATATTTTACATTAAGTTCTACTCCTGGTCTTTTAATTTTTGGGGTTTGCACAAATGTATAACTCTAGGGATCCATCATTATAATATCATATACAGTATTTTCAATATCCTAAAAAAAATCTTCTGTCTCTGCCTCTTTAACTTTCAACCTCCAGCAACTACTGATCTCATTACTATATGTACGGTTTTGCTTTTTCCAGAATTTTAGCTATCTAGAAATTATATAATGTGTACCCTTTTTCAGATTGGTTTCTTTCACTTACCAATATTCATTTAATGTTTCCCACATCTTTCCATGTCTTAATAACTTACTTCTTTTTAGTTCTGAATAATATTTCATTGTCTGTATGGACCACAGATTATTTATACATTCATCCACTGAAGGACACCTTTTTTGCTTTCAAATATTGGCAATTATTAATAAAGCTGCTTACAAACTTCCATGTGCAGGCTTTTTTGGGAACATAAGTTTGCAACTCTTTGGGGTAAATTCCAAGAAACATGTCTTTTGGGTTACATGGTAAGAGTATGTTTAGTTCTGTAAGGAACCACCTAACTGTGTTCTAAAATGATTGTACCATTTTTGTATTCTTACCATAAATAAATAAGAGTTTTTCAATTATGTATTTAAGTTATAAAGAATTAAATAAATTTTCATTGTTGTGCTTCCAGTAAGAATGATGGTGCTGTGTCTTCTCTAGGAAGAATAAAAGGAAGTTCTTTATGATGAATTTCACTCAATATTTGAGGAAAAATATATTACAAGCACAGTGAACAACATATCTCAAAGAATGTATACTCAACCAGCATAACAAATTCCAAATAATGTAAATATTTCCATGTGGCTAGAGAAGAGATTGGGTGTATAAAATGATTTAAAAGGGAGGCAGAAGCCAAGTCATAATTAAAAGTTTGAGTTTCAAGTTGAAAAAGATAAGTAGAAATTAGTTTATGTTTTAGGTAAGACCTAAACCTGCAGTATTATATAATGGATGAAATATCCCAAGGTGAACATGCTAATGTAGATAAATTCATTTAGATCTGCAAAGTATAAAACCTTCATGGATGCAAAAATTAGTATAGTTCCCCAGCCTCTTGCTTTTGATACTCATAGGCAATAAGACAAATACCATGCTTATTTCAACAGAATCTGTTCATTCAAATTGTCTTGATCTATGTTCCCTCAATTTGTTCCAGTTCTGCATGTGTCCCAGGATGGGGAGTGAATCCTGATTCTTTTCAAGCTGACATTACACACACACACACACACACACACACACACACACACACAATAATTCAAACTATGACAGTGTGTTTATGTGTTAAAATAATAAAATATGTAAATAAATGAAATGTGCTTTTCATGTAGTAGGGCAAAGAAAAATGTAGCTTGATATGGCTAGAGAAGTCTTTCCAGAGGAAAATTGAAACTTGAAGTTGAAGTTGAAGTTGAAATGGAGCTTAAACTAAGAAAACAAATAATTATTTAATTAAAAGGGAAAGGAATAATTTTCAGGCAAAGGGGAGTTTATGAAGAAAGTGTCTGGGTGTGGGATTGAGTATAAATAGGAAGGGGATTTATACGGTTCTTGGGATAGAGTCCAGAACATTGAAAGTATTCAATAAATGCTAGTCATATTGTTAAGGTCAATTCTGTTGAGGTTTTATATTGTAAAGTGTGTTGAGACCTGCTAGACATTGTAACTTGGGGAGATTATTAAAAAGCAGATTTAGGCACTCTACCCTAAGGATTTCTTGGAGTAGAGTCTAGGGAATTTAATTTTTTAAAGATAAATATAATTATAGTATATAGGTTGAAGTTTGACAATTAATCTACTATGAAGAGTTTGGAACCAATTAGCAGTTAATGGCTAATCGGTATAAATAATTTTTCTGATTCTGCAAATAGGAAGTTGGTGGTAGCAGAGTGATGGATTGCAAATAATATACTTTTGGTGTTAAGCAAACCAAAATAATTTAATTAATTCCTATGTTTTTGTTTCATTATCAGAGAAAGCAGACAATATTATTGTTTAAAGTAAAAATATAATAGAATCTACCTGTAACTATTGAATGGAATGTGATATGAATCTTGCATATAAATGGGTTTTAAAATCAGGGTTTACTGGGTGCCTGGGTGGTTCAGTGGGTTAAGCATCTGCCTTCAGCTCAGGTCATGAATTCAGTGTCCTGGGATCAAGCTCCACATTGGGCTCCCTGCTCAGCAGGGAATCTGCTTCTCCTTCTTCTGCCGCTCCCCCTGCTCATGCTCTTTCTCTCTCTCTATCAAATAAATAAATAAAATCTTTAAAAAACAATAAAATAAAATAAAGGCTTATTATTATTTTTGGATATCTTGTTTGAAATTAATAAACAATATTTAAGAACAATGTTAAATAATTAAACTATTTAGTGGGCTGCTTTTTTAAAGCCATACCTCCATCCATAACAATTGTTTTTTGTTTTTCTCTTATTTTAGAGATTGCAATCCTAAAATTTCTCAGCTGTACCAATTTCTATTTTTTGGGAATGGAAAGTACAAATTTCCATTTTTTTTTTCAGCAAAATGAGATAGTGGGAGTATTTGAAGTACTATTATTTTATAAAATAAAGCGGTCATTTTAAGATATAAATCACATATTATCCAACAAAATCCAGATCCACTTAAAAATGAGAGTGTTGTCAATTTTCTTTGTTAGATTTAATCCCAAAAATAAAATAAAGAAAAAGCTGCTACATATAAACCAATATAAAAGAAATTCTTATTAAATTCCTATTCCTATATCAGTGTCTTTCAGAATATTCTTCATTGTGAATATACCATCTGTATTACATGTTTATGTATTTTCTATTCCTCTCCATACTTCTTGAGGCTTCATCTTTATAAGACATAAACAATTGCTCAATTCTGTTTAGAAAACAATGAAAATCGAGGTTGACAAAGCAATTACCTTGAAGCAAATTTTAAAGATTGAAGTCAGTAAAAATTTAGTGGTTGATTAGTCAAAAATTATTCAAGAGTTAACTTATATAGTGATTGAACAGAATGTTACTAGTTTTTATTAATAAAGAAAATAGACCAATTTTATTACAATGAAAAGTTTGGACATCAGTGTAAAATATTGTAGGTTTTCCTAATTTCCCCAGGAATGCACTGGGCCAATGGAAGGCATTAATAGCATTTGAAGTAGCATGAACATATCTAGTTCTAATGAGTTTTTAAGTACTGTAATCTGTAGTCTCCAGAGGAGGTTCAGGGAACTTCAAATCTTCACAGAAATCCAGGAAAAATAAATACAGTCAGGTAGAGTGGCTAGCATCTTATACTTGACCTGAAAATAAAAATGTACATTCAGTACAATTCATGATATGATGTTATATACTCCACTGAGAGAAAAGGGAAACTTCACTTGGTGACAGACAAGAGCTGCTTACAATAAACTATTGAATCTTCTACATCATGAGTTTTTATAGTCATTTATTTATTTATTTATTTATTTATTTATTATCTATTTTATTTGAATGTAGTTGACACAAATACTACATTAGTTTTATGTCTACAACTTAGTGATTTGACAAGCTCATATATTATGCTATGTTCACAACAAATATAGCTACCATCTGTCCCATTGCATAGGTATTATAGTATCATTGGGTATATTCCTTATGCTCTGTTTTTTATTCCTGTGACTTATTCATTTTCTCACTGGAAGCCCGTTATCTCCCTCTCCCCTTCACACATTTTGTCCAATCCCAGCCACTTTCCCCTCTGGTAACCATCGGTTTGTTCTCTGTATTTATATTTCTGACTCTGCTTTTTGTTTATTTATTCATTTTTTTAGATTCTATTTATGTGTGGAATCCTATGATATTTGTCTTTCTCAGTATGACTTATTTCACTTAGCATAACACTTTTTGGTTCATCCATGTTGTTTCAAATGGCATGACCTCATCCTTTTTATGGTTGTGTAATATTCTATTGTGCATATATACCACATTTTTCTTACCCATTTATCTATTGATGGACACTTAGGTTACACTCCTGTCTTGGATATTGTAAATAATTCTATGTAAACATAGGTTTGCATATATCTTTTTGAATATCATTTTGAATTTGAAAAGGTTTTCTTTTTCTTTGGGTAAATGTCCAATAGCAGAATTATTGGATCATATGGTATTTCTATTTTTAATGTTTTGAGGAATCCCTATACTGTTTTCCACAGTGGCTGTAGCAATTTACATCACAGTCCTTTTAAACTAGCAAGATAAAAAGACAAAACTAATAATTTTATTAATAACAACAGTGATAATATAGCCTCCCTTTGTATTGCATGTGAATGTTTTTTTGACTGTTTAATTCTTACCCCTTTACACCAAAACAGAACAAACAGACAAAAATAAAACCCACAACTATATTACTGATTACTACTGCATTAGGAGAAAAGTAAATTACTAATGACTACTATGCAATGAGGTAATGACAGGTATAGGGAAATTGTAGAGAAGATCAGAATGTGTCTTTGGCCTTTGTGGCTCTTCTGGTTCCTCAACCCATATTTAGCAAGTTTTATTACAACTTAAACATCAGTTTGTTCAGTTGTTAAAATACTGCAATGTCTATTTCAAGGTGTTACACTCTGATTAATAAAATAAAGTACATAATAGAAAATCTAATTCATAGTAGATAATGAATAATTTTGATTTTTTGTTCTCTTCTTACCTCTTCTGCTGAAAGTTGTGTCATTCTCTCTTGCTACCTTTTAGTTTATCTGATACTCCTCATGACATTCATATTGTTAGAATGTTATTTAATGCAGACTGGAGCCACAATCCTTATGTTCAAATTTTAGCTTAGCCACATAACTAGTTATGTGAGGCTGGACAAGTTTATGTAATCTAAGATTCTTGTTTTAATTATCAACAAAACAGAAGTAAATAACACTAACAAAATAAAACAGAATATAACAGAATATAAATAATAAAACAGAGAATATAGAGGACAGAATATAAAGAATAAAACAGAATATAACAGAAACAGTAGAATTTTAGTAACTCTTTATACACAGCATCGCCCTGAAATTTTCCACCCTCACTTCCTGTCACATCTGTGATTAGCTTCATATCCAACCAATTAATTGATTAGTTTCTTCTTTACATGTTAGCTACTAACTCATTTTTTCAGATAACTTGTTATTGTTTCTTTACTAAAATATAAAAGCTACAGGAAAATCATTCAAATGGTAAGGATCACAGATACTAATCTGGGATGCTGCAAAATGGGAAAGAGTTTATGAAGAAGAGGTAGGGACTTGCTCAGATAAAGAAAATTTGAGACAGTTCATCACTACTAAAACCACCTTATAAGAAATGCTAAAAGGAGCCCATTGTGTTGAAATGAAAAAAATGTTAAACAACAACATGGAAATATATAAAAGTAATATATAAAAGTATAAACCTTGCTATCAAAAGTAAAAATGCAGACAAATACAGAATGATCTAATACTGTAATGGTGGTGCACAAGTCACTTTTAAATTTTTGTATAGAAATTAATAGGCAAAGTATAAAAATAAATATAAAAGAGGTTAGTAGACACACAATATAAAAAAAGATACAATTTGTGACATCTAGAGCAGAAAGTGTATAAGGGGGACAAGTACAGTGTAGATATTTTGTATGTTATTAAGGTTTTTATCACCTGAAATAGATTATTACAACTATACAACATATATAGTGGTATACATATGCAATATAGTATACAACTATACAACATTTATAAGCCTTAGGGTAACCAGAAAGAAAACACTTGTAGAAGATACATGAAAGTAAATAAAAAAGGAAATAAAGCATTTGTCTACAAAAATTCAATAAAATGCAAAGGAAGACATGGAGAAAGGAAAAAAAAAATCCACAAGATAGAAAGAAAGCAATTAACAATATTGCAATAGTAAGATTTACACTTTCAATCATTGGGAAAAGTCAGCCCTGAGTAACATGAGCCAGTCTACAGTATGCCTGAGATATAGTAGATGCTCACAGTTTTATGGACTATTTCACCTAACTTTTCTTTATTTACATGTGCTAAGGGGTGTGTCTGTGTGAATATTATTTATTTTTATATTTGCAGAGTCTGGCACAAAGTTTAGTACTCAAAAATATTTATTGTATGGAAATGGAAAGGGAAGCTCCAATATATTAAAATCACCACTCTTAGATATGGACTAATTTTGACCATGATTATGGAAGGAAAGTTACCAACTTTGCAAATTCATTTTCTGTACTGAATTGTCTGTGGGATGCTTTCCAAATACTATCTATCATTCAGTCCTTGTAACTAACATGTAGTAGATACTAAAGCTTTTTTTTTTTTCTTATGAGCACTCAGAAAAATTTTGATGATTGCCCAATTCCATCTAAAATCTTTGTACTAAATTTATTTTAATATCATCTTAGAATTTTCGATCAATATATCACTGAAAATTTAGTTCTTATTCTAGGAAAAGAAACTTAAATACATGTCCTATTTACAATGCTTGGTCATTTCTAGATCGTTGCCTCTTTGTATTCTCAAGTTTAGTCAGCTTTTCTTGAGGATTTTCCTCTAAAGATTTTGCATAATATTTCTCTTTTCTCCCACTAAGCTGGTTCAGATTCTGTTATGCTTCTTCCACACTGTTTCAATACCCCCAGCGCCAGAGCTCCTTACATACAGCCTCATTCTCTCTAATTCATTGTCCACAAATTTTCCAGTGTGTCTAAATATTAATATTAATATTAAAATTAATATTTTTAATCTCATAATACAAGTCATCAATATAACTTCTAATGGCCATCTTCCTTTGGAAATAAGTATTTTTATCTTTAGAAATAATCTCTTCTAGATTAGACTGTAAACTAAGAAAATATTTTTTTTTAATTGGGGAAATGGTATTGGAGATAATATTTGTGATCTGGAAGTAGATAAAATGCAATTATTCCTGACTTTAATTATTCAACTCCACACTAGCTGTGTCATCTTTAACAGACTGCAAAACTTCTATGGTCCTCAGTTTTCCTATTAGAAATAGAGACAATAACAGGACATACCTACCAAGAGTTTAGCTAAGCTACTCCATGCTATTGCTGTTTCAGCATTCATGTTGTTTGGTAAGTGATCTGCTCTTGCCTTAAAATGACATAGTCCCTCATGCAAGTCATGCCCTATATAAAAAGCCACAACAATGCAGGTACATTTAAGTTTCTGATATGTCTTGGGCACCTGGGTGGCTCAATGGGTTAAGTTTCTGATATGTCTTCACAACAGAATATGTTGTACACAATCTCCCTCCAACCTGGGGCCTTCCTTTGGTGCCTTTAGATAGTACCCCTGTGGAGCTAATCCAAACCCCCTCTCGGTTTGAATTAACCAATCTTGTCTTAGCCTTGAAATCTCAAATCTCTCCATCTATAGACTCTAATAAAGTCCTGTGGCCATGACCGGCTGCTCTTTCTGTCTGCTACCTGCCTTTAACTTTCCTTGTGGCCCTTGAAGAGTACTATGTACTTCTTAGGACATACAATTAATAAACATTTCTATTTCACTCCGTTGTGATTTTTTGTTGATCCAAGCCTTACCATCTGACACCCCAGTACTCTACTCAACAAATGTTAATTTAACAATGTCACAATATTTAATAATATTTTGAACTAATTAACATAATTCACATATCACCTTACCAGACTGTCTGGTACACTGTAAAAATTAAATAAGTATTAACTGTTATACTGTAATTCTGGTTGGCAAAATAGTGAGACACAATATGGTAGTGAGTGGCACAGCCTTTGGGATGCAATGAGTACTAAAATAGTGAATATAGATATAATAGCTTTCCAAAATTGGGGAAAAAAAAAAAACAACTCTACACCTCCCAGTACTTAAGTACGCTACCATATATATAATTGTTTTGTAATCTTAGAGATGTTGTCCCATTTATTCTCTTCTCCAGGTTTTTGTGTACATTTATTTTCTATGTAAATAAGCTCAAATAGGTCAGGATTAAGATGATAAGAAGGTGATTCTTGGGGCATTGTTTTACTAATTATTTTTAAGAGTCTTGTTCACAAAGTGCATGGTTTACAAAAGATTATTTTCTTAAATGATTAAATATTTTGTATGTGTTTACTAAACTTAAGACCAATGAATTTTTTATTTTCCCCAGGTTAAAAAAATTTGTAAAAACAAAAACAAGAAGGTTAAAAATTGAAGAATAATGTTATATATAGTGGAAATACATCACAGTAGGAGAGAGCCACATAAATCATCAGGATTGCCTGCTGACTTCTATTAAGTCTCAAAAATATGATAATTAGTAGGCACTTTAAAAAATCATGCCATTCTCATTGTGTGATTATTTTTGTTCCTGTTCCATAACTATTATCTCTCTGCTATTCAGCAAGTAAATCAAACCTTTGAGGTCTGACTTTGTAATCATTCTCTCTAGAAGTTTATTAGATTCACTGTTTTGTGCCTGTCCTGAAAATGGTACTTTTTAAAAGTGATATCTCCCACCTACTGAAGATCAAATGCAACAAAACTCTCTGACCTTTGAAAATGTGGGTGTAATAGTCAGATCGAAGGACAGAAATCAAACAGCAGATGGATGAAATAACTATTTTTTTATGACAAGGGTTGATCTTTTCTGAAGCTGCAAATTCCCAGAAAAGTTTTTTCTTGATTTCCAAGGTCATTAACAACAGAATAAAGTCAGACTAACTCTATCTGCCATTTTGAGTGAAGATTTTCCACGAGTCTGATAGCTCAGCTTTATGGCGGATGTGTGACTTTGGGAGAAATTCTCTCTTCCCTCTCTAGGAAGTGTGACTATTTGGTTTGATAATTTGTTTTTGCAAAAAGATTTATATTTCCAAGATTACATTTTCAGGAAATGGTTTATTGCAAGGGTCCCAGGAATGAATTACATCATTTTGGATACCAGGGTCTTATTGGAGAAGAGGAAACAATGGCACATAGTGGGAAGAAAAAAGTTAATCAATAAGCATGCAGAGATTGGTCTTTGCCTCCCACTCTTCCTTCTTATCTTATAAATTAATTTTATGGCCTGTGCATGTTATTTTTTCAAAGCATTTATAATTCTCTTGCATGAGCAGAAATGTGTGAAGGATGTTCTTAAGAGACTTAGAATTGACTTTGTAAGTAAGATGATAAATGATTCCCTACTATGCCTATCCCTCTCCCCTGGGTTCAAGTGTTCATGGGGCAGGACATGATTCAGGGTTCACGGAGATAGACTGTGGAGATCTGGGTCATTAGTATGTATTGTAAGGCGGGCCTGCCAGGTAATGTTGCGGTCAAATAAAAAAATGATGATAGTAGGAAAGGGAAACTGATGTGGGCTTCATAAGTTTAGGTACAGAACAAGAAGGTTGTTGAAAACCTAAAATAAGATGAAACCCAAGGATTGCATGTAAGTTTGGGTCACAACTACAAGCTCTTAGCTGTATTACTGCTTGAGGGGGTAAAGTGGTTAGATAATTGCAAACAATAATTTTCTGCTATAAATTCTCCTACATTCATCTATAAAATATTTGCATCTGTAAAGAGCATGGTCTGAGAGGTACCCTTGATTTCCCAGAGGCTTTCATTTAAAGAAAATGCTCTAACTTATCCAATCATTTTTATCTCTATTTTTCTTTTTATTTTTTTGCTTATTTTTAAAATCATTTTATTATTTTTATTTTTTATGAGCTCAAACCACAGAGTAATTACTCTTTTGGCAAAGCACCAGACTTGGGGGCAAAAGGGGCAGTGAGAAACAAGTGCTATAACGCTCTAGGTATTTGACAGTGAGCAAGTTAATTCATTCCCATCAATGTATATAAAATGAACATTATAATGTTTTATTTACAATAATATATATTAAAAGTTGCTATTATGTTTACTAGTACCTAACTGTTATTCAAAATGTTAGGAGAAACCTTGAATGCAAGCAACTTCGATTGTATGGAACAAGGCACTAGTTGGGTGAGAAGAAGGTATACTACTGCAGCCAAGAGCAAGAGAAGACAAAGATGGCCAGAGAGAGACCAAGGATGTGACAGAAGTACGTGAGAATGTTTGTCTTACAAAAAGTACGTTACAACTTCCAAAGCCATGCATTCTGTCCCCTATTTCCTTCAGTTTGACCTTGAACCACATTTGTCCACTGGAGTGATCCTGAATAATGAAGTTGTGTCATCTCTAAGTTAAAATGGAGCTCCAGTCTTTCTACATCATGGTGAAAATTTCCTTTGTGATAATCTAATAATCTTAGTTGAGAAAACAATATAATCCAAGTTCCATCTCTGCACTGACCTTCAGGATGTTCATTAAGAGTTAAGCTATATATTGTTTTGGAGAGTTGGCAATATATTAGGAGATAAGAGGAAGATACGATAGTTAAAGAGAAAGTAATAAATGAGAAATAAAGTAATTTCACTCTATGGTTAAATCCCCCATATATCCTTCAAACACTAATTAAAAAAAAGTCACAGATTTACCTTGCCTGATGGAACAGTGCAATTAAAGTTCATGTATGCTTGTATTGAATAGTTTAAGACTGGAAATTTTGTGACACGACATTATCTTAATATTAGAGAGAGAAAAAAAAGTACAACCAACCCTTTTCATAGTGGATTTATTTACAATAAATCCTTTGGAAATCTCATTTCAGTTTACCTACAGGCTTAATTAACAGTGAACAAGCATATTTTTAAAGGGTGTTGTTGGAATAGTTTACTTTCTTCCAATGACATTGGATTGTTTAAGATATCTGAACTCAGACCATTCACAAGAAACTGATAGTAATCATTTGACGTATATAATGTTGTCTAGCATTCAGCAGAGCTATTTATGTCATTGTAAAAGCAGATAATAAGACCCCTTCCTGGAGAGTTAAGGATAATGAAGAAATATAGAAAGTCATAAAGAAGAAATAATGGAGAAAAGTTTTGTTTAAACATCATATATGAGGGGCACCTGGGTGGCTGGCTTAGTGGGTTAAGCCTCTGCCTTCAGCTCAGGTCATGATCTCAGGGTCCTGGGATCAAGCCTTGCATCAGGCTCTCTGCTCAGCAGGGAGCCTGCTTCCCTTCCTCTCTTTCTCTGCCTACCTCTGTCTGCTTGTGATCTCTGTCTGTCAAATAAATAAATAAAATATTTAAAAAAATAAAATAAATAAAAATCATATATGAATAGACAGAAAAGATAGGGAACAGGGAACACCAATGCTAAAAACTCAAATATGAGCAGAATTTTATTAATTCTAGAGGGTAGGGGAAAGGAGCAGAAAAGAAAATTTTAGCAAATTTAAAGATGGATTTGAAGAGGCACAGGACATGAAAATGGACTCGATTAGTCCTTGTCTATAAAGAACTATTTCACCACTGTCTTGTTTCTTGATAATTATACTTTGCCAGGTCTATGCAAGGAATTTATAAATGGTCTATCTATTAGCTTATGTGGTGTATAACAGTGCATCACCAAATAATATCATCATGAAAAGTGAAATTATCAAATTTTTAAAATAGAGTAAACATTGAATAACTCTAGTAATTAACATATATACACAATTAACAGATTCCATGTCTTCCAAAAGCTTCATGAATTAAAGGTTCAGAGAGCTAAGGTCTAGTCATACATTGAAAAGCTGGTGAATTGGGCGCCTGGGTGGCTCAGTGGGTTGAGCCGCTGCCTTCGGCTCAGGTCATGATCTCAGGGTCCTGGGATCGAGTCCCGCATCGGGCTCTCTGCTCAGCAGGGAGCCTGCTTCCCTCCCTCTCTCTCTCTCTCTGCCTGCCTCTCCATCTACTTGTGATCTCTCTGTCAAATAAATAAATAAAATCTTTAAAAAAAAAAAAAAAAGAAAAGCTGGTGAATATATTGACAGCAGGTCATTTTTGTATTCCACATCCTACTGGAAACACTGTGAGGGGAGAGAAGAGCAAAAAGAAGAAAATGCTAATGCTTCTTTGGGTAGGCATGAAGCAAAGTGGTTTCAGACAATTGCCAATATTGCGCTGGCTTCATTCTTACAAGCAGAAAGCAATTGATACATCTCAGAAAACTTGTAGATGGAATTAGTGAAACTGATATTTAGGTTCATGAATCTTAGTAGACATTCTTAGTATAATCTTGAGTATGTTTAGAGGATATGGCATAGCCATTCACCCTATTCATTCCATTAATGGCTTTCCAGTCTTTTATGCACTTTGATCACCTTGTCTCAATATATGATTGTTATTTGTTATAGATACAGCCCCTATGGACAATATTTCATTTCTTTGTTAAATTTTTAGTTTTACGGGTTCTTATCTAAGCATGTAGAACTATGTCAAAGCCAACCCAATCAACTATTTATTTACTAAAAATCCACATATTAAGGAAAAACAAGATTTGAAGAAATCATTGAATAAGTTGAAGGTGTTTGCATGTAGAGGACCTCAGAAAAAGAGCCTTTCTTCATTTATTCTACATTCCACCTTTTTTCCTCCATAATGTCAACACTTTCTCTGACAAGGATACTGACAATTGTCTTTGATCAAAGTACTTAAAATAATGTAAAATAAAATTATCTTTGAAACCTTGATGTAACAAACAGCCTACTTTATTCTTTGGAGAGATTTTATAACTATTTGTAGATAGCAAGCAATGATACTCTCCTATTTTCACTAACCAGTGAAGGCCAATGATCAGCTTGAACTAAAATTTAAATGCACTCAGTTCTAACATTGTGTCAAAGTACATTTAACTGGCCTATGAGGTCATAGACTAATGAATGATAAAAGAGCTATATCAGAACTCAGAACCAGAAGACATAGGAAGACATAGGAAATGTCTTTTAATAGACCCTTTTTAATAGACCCTCACTTATATTAATTGAAGGTTAATACATTTTTAAATTTCTTGATTGTAATACTCCTTATCATTTGGGATCATAGTTATGGAGTTTCTCTCAATACCTGAATACTGAGTTGTGTATATTTAGATAGCATTGTTCATACCCTAAATTGCAAGTGGTAACTGATAAGCTGTATGGAAGAGTGAATGAAACTATCACCATTCAAAAATTATGATCCCTCGTTAAAAAAAAAATCACCAATGAACTTATTCATCCAATATCAGACCAAATTGTTTGTACATTTACCGACCTTTTTTTTTTTTAAAGATTTTTACTTATTTATTTGACAGAGAGATCACAAGTAGGCAGAGAAAGAGGGGAAAGCAGGCTCCCCCACTGAGCAGAGAACCCAATGCAGAGCTCGATCCCAGAACCCTAAGATCATGACCTGAGCCGAAGGCAGAGGCTTAATGCATTGAGCCACCCAGGCACCCCAATTATCTGACTTTCTTATGAACAATCCTCTTCGTTTTCTTTTCTTTTCTTTTTTTTTTAAATTTTATTTATTTATCTGATGGAGAGAGAGATCGAGATCACAAGTAGCAGGCAGAGAGAGAGAGAGGGGGAAGCAGGTTCCCTGCTAAGCAGAGAGCCTGATGTGGGGCTCCATCCCAGTATCCTGAGATCACGACTGAGCCGGTCAGAGGCTTAACCCACTGAGCCACCCAGGTGTCCCAACAATCATCTTCTTAATAAGAACGATATTCCAGAGATCTGAGAGGGAGTAAAAATTTCAAAGTAATTTAATAAAGAAGTTTAAGGAGTGCCTGGGAGGCTCAGTCAGTTAAGCATCATATTCTTGGTTTCAGTTCAGGTCATGATCTCAGCATTGTGAGATTAAGACTGGCATCAGGCTCCAGGCTCAGTAGGGAGTCTGCTTAAGAGTCTCCTTCTCCTTCTTCCCACCTACCCAAATAAATAAATAAATCTAAAACAAACAAACATTAAACCACAAGTTTTATACAACACATAAATCTAAAATTATAGGCTAGCTGTGTTTATCAAGTTGCAAAAATTTTGCAAAATATATGTTAATATCATAGTAACCCATACAAGACAAAATATTAGGTTAATACAATAATAAAGTCAGCATAAGACATAAACAGCATCTTGAACATGTAATCGAACAATCAGCACTGGGCTCTGAGCTTCACACTTACTATAATATCAATGATTGTAGCTTCCAATTTTAGTAATTAGAAAAAGAAGAGCAAATTAATCCTAAGTAAATTGAAGGAAAGAAATAATAAAGATAAGAGCAGAAATCAATGGAACAAAAACAGAAATTAGAGTAAGTTGAAAATGCCCCAAAAGGGTCCATTAAGCAAAGATTGATTGTGAAATTACTGTGAGACTGAAAGAGAGAAAGAGTCAAACATGGCCAAAAGCAGGAAAAAAAGAAGGAGGGACATCGTAGACTCTGTGCAAATTAGTACATAAGGAATTATTACTAACAACTCAAGTGAGGCAAAGTTGACAACTTAGAGAAAGAGACAAAGTTTTGGGTGAGTGGAAACAAGGATTAAAGGCAAAGATTTGATAAAGAACAGATGATAGAACACAGAGCAAATAAAAAGCAGCAACAATGATAATATGAACAAAACTAACAAAATAAATTTGGTTGTTTGAACATATTGTAAAGGACATATCTCTACTAAGATTGATGGAACAACAAAACAGCACAAAAAAAAGATGTAAATAAATACTAAATGCTAAAAAAGGAAATATTTGCATATGTAAGATACAGTTTAAAATAAGAAAAAATAAATTACTATATATCAACATATTTTAAAATCTATGAAATAACCACATATTTGGAAACTATTAAATGCCAAAATTTTTGGAAGAAACGGTTAAAAAATTTTTTTATATTATAAGCAAAGATCCATGTGCCATTTAGATTTAGAAAGTTAAAATATTTATTTGATAAAAGTTTGTTAGGGGTACCTGGGTGGCTCAGTCAGTTAAATGTCTGAGTCTTGGATTTTGGCTCAGGTCATGATCTCATAGTCATGAGATTTAGCCTCACATCTGGCTCCTCACTTAGTGGGGAGTCTGCTTGAGATTCTCTCTCTCCCTCTGCCATCCCTCTAGCCCTCTCCTTTTAACTATCTCTCTCAAATAAAGAAATAAATCCTTTAAGGGAAATTTTGTTAAAAGTGTCTGCTAGATTGAAATATTAAATTTATGTCAAAGCTAAAATATTCTGATTTTCATTGTTTGTCTTTAATATTTTGCTATTGCTTTTGTTTAAAAATCAAGAGGACATGCAGGCAACACATTAAAAAATGTATAGAACTATAATTGTGAGTTAAGTTACTCTTAAATTAATAATAATGAATATAACTTTGAAATATCAGTACTCCTACACCACCCATTTTTATTAATTTTATGATTTTATGAAATGTAAATTTTAAACAAAATTTAAATAATAGGTATAAACATGGTTTTATCATAAAACAATTTTTCTGCTATAGGGTCCTCAACTCTCTTCTTAAAAGGTAAACATGTAAGAAAATCTACCACTTATGTAAGATAAAATAATAGAGTTGAGTTTGGCTAACTTGGTATCCTCACTAATTTATTAGATAACCAAATCTCTTTACTTAATGCAAAAGTTTAAAAGTTTCTTAATCACCCACCAAGACATTTATAAACCAGAGCCTGAAAATCACTTTTTAGTTACAAGACTATTGTTTTATATTTCTTATTAACTAAATAATTTTCTTTCTTTATTTTTTTAAGATTTTATTTATTTATTTGACAGAGAGAGAGATCACAAGAAAGCAGAGAGGCAGGCAGAGAGAGAGGGGATGCAGACTCCCTGCTGAGCAGAGAGCCTGATGTGGGGCTCGATCCCAGGACCCTGAGACCATGCATGACCTGAGTTGAAGGCAGAGGCTTAACCCATTTTCTTTAAAATTTTCTTTAAATACATTTCTTTAATAATTTTCTTTAAACACATTAAATAATTTTCTTTAAACACATTAAAATATCAATAGATGATGGATAAATTATTGATAAGTTATAAAAATAGGCAATATGGTTTAAGAGTAAGGTAACTCTAAGGCATTAAGCCATTGGGGTTTTTCTTAACCCTATTACATTCCAGATGCAATCACTTTCTAGAAGTTTATTCTAATCATTCTCCTGCTTCTTTCTATGTTTTTGATTCTCTCTCTCTCTCTATGTATATATACACACACATTTTACTTATATATGTACATATATATAAATCATTTTATTTCCAATATAAAAGTGATATGTTATATTTTAAAAATTTATTTTGATGAATTATGCTGCATTTTCATCTATGAGTTTAAATTTCTCAACAAGAGATTTATTAATACAACTTTAGAACATAGTTGTTAAATGTTGTTCCAAGATACTTTCCTTTCTGTTGTAGTAGTGGTGTTTTAAAAATCACAGTTTCTATTTTTGGCTCTTTATATAAATGAATTGATATTTATATTATGATACTGAACCTAACACACTAGCTAAACTCTCTTATAATTTCTAGAGATTTTCTGAAGTCTTGTGGTTTCCCTTATGAAATAAAATCCATTAGGAATAAGAAAAGTTCAGGTTAATCTTTTCCAATTTATATTTTTTCTTCCTCCCTATCTTCCCTTTCTCCCTTCCTCCTTCTGCAGCAAAATAACTAACGGCTAAGGTTTTATCTTCTATACACTCTGTATTTTAGAATTAATACTTATTTCTTGTCCTTTTTGGTTCTATATAGAATGAAATAAAATTATCTGGCTTATTACCTAGACTGACTGTTTTTTATGGGGAGCAAGTGAGTATAGACAGATAAGTAGATACATAGGTAGATGAGTAGACACTGTGAACTCCATAAAGTATTAAACAAAAGTGACATAATTTAAATTTAAAAATGCACAGCACCTGATTTTCTAGACTACACTATTTGATGTCTAATTCATGTATATCTCATTTTATTGTACTTCTTTATTGCACTTCACAGAAATATGATTTTTTACAAATTAAATGTTCGTGGCAACTCCACATTTGAGCGAGTTTATTGGTGTGATTTTTTTCAAACGCGTTTGCTCACTTCATGTCTCTGTGTCTTATATTGGTAATTTTTTCAACATTTCAAACTTTTCCATTATTATTATTTTTGTTTTGGTGATCTGTTATCACAGATCCTTATTTTTACTCTTGTAATTGTTTAGGGGGACCACAAAGTGCCCACATATTATGGCAAACTTAATCCATTGTGTGTTCTGGCTGCTCCACTGACTGGCCCTTCCACCATCTCTCTCCTTGGGCCTCCTTATTTCCTGAGATACAACAATATTGAAATTAGGCCAGTTAATAACTTTACCACAAACTCTACATATTCAAGTGAAATGAAGATTTGTGCATTTCTCACTTTTTTCATTTTTCATTTTTTTAAACATCTTTCACTTTAAATCAAAGCTAGAAATGATTAAGCCTAATGAAGAAGACAAATGGAATGCTGAGATAGGCCAAGTGATTTTAAATTGTACTTCCCAGATGGCTTGTGATATTGAACATTGTTTCATGTGTCTATTGGCCATTTGTATGTCTTCTTTGGAAAAATGTCTATTCATGTCTTCTGCCCATTTCTTGACTGGATTGTTTATTTTTTGGGTGTTGAATTTGGTAAGTTCTTTATAGATCTTGGCTACCAACTCTTTATCAGAAATGTTACTTGCAAAAATCTTCTACCATTCCATACCTTGCCTTTTAGTTTTGTTGACTGTTTCCTTCCAGGTAAGATGATTAATGAAGATAGCTACACTAAACAACAGATTATCAATATAAACTAAAAGCTTCTATTGGAAGATGCCATCTAGGACTTTCATTGCTAATAAGGGGAAGCCAATGCCTGGTTTCAGAGTTTCAAAGAACATGTTGACCGAACTGAATGACCGGGCATCTGTTTACAATGTCATGGTTTGCGGACTATTTTAAGCCCATTTATTAAAAAAAAAATAGCATATAATGTATTATTAGCCCCAGGGGTACAGGTCTGTGAATCGCCAGGTTTACATACTTCACAGCACTCACCATAGCACATACCTTCCCCAATGTCCATAACTCCACCACCCTCTCCCCCACTCCCTACCCCCCTACCCTGACCACCCTCAGTTTGTTTTGTGACATTAAGAGTCTCTTATGGTTTGTCTCCCTCCTGATCCCATCTTGTTTCACTTAATCTTTTCCTACCTCCCAAATCCCCCACATTGCATCTCCACTTCCTAATATCAGGGAGATCATATGATAGTTGTCTTCCTCCAATTGACTTATTTTGCTAAGCATAACACCCTCTAGTTCCATCCATGTTGTCATAGGGTAGTTCTATTTTCAACATTTTGAGGAACCTCCATGCTGTTTTCCAGAGTGGTTGCAACAGCTTGCATTCCCACCAACAGTGTAGGAGGGTTCCCCTTTCTCCACATCCTCACCAGCATCTGTCATTTCCTGACTTGTTAATTTTAACCATTCTGACTGGTGTGAGGTGGTATCTCATTGTGGTTTTGATTTGTATTTCCCTGATGCCGAGTGATGTGGAGCACTTTTTCATGTGTCTGTTGGCCATCTGGATGTCTTCTTTGCAGAAATGTCTGTTCATGTCCTCTGCCCATTTCTTGATTGGATTATTTGTTCTTTGGGTGTTGAGTTTGCTAAGTACTTTATAGATTTTGGACATTAGCCCTTTATCTGATATCGTTTGCAAATATCTTCTCCCATTCTGTCAGTTGTCTTTTGGTTTTGTTAATTGCTTCCTTTGCTGTGCAAAAGCTTTTGATCTTGATGAAGTCCCAACAGTTCATTTTTGCCCTTGCTTCCCTTGCATTTGGCAATGTTCTTAGGAAGAAGTTGCTGCAGCTGAGGTTGAAGAGGTGGCTGCCTGTGTTGTACTCAAGGATTTTGATGTATTCTTTTCTCATATTGAGGTCCTTCATCCATTTGGAGTCTATTTTCATGTGTGGTGTAAGGAAATGGTCCAATTTCATTTTTCTGCATGTAGCTGTCCAATTTTCCCAACACCATTGGTTGAAGAAACTGTCTTTATTCCACTGGATACTCTTTCCTGCTTTTCAAAGATTAGTTGACCATAGAGTTGAGGGTCTATTTCTGGGCTCTCTATTCTGTTCTGTTGATCTATGTGTCTGTTTTTGTGCCAGTACAGTGCCTGTCTTGAAGATGACAGGTTTGTAATAGAACTTGAAGTCTGGAATTTTGATGTCACCAACTATGGATTTTTTTTTTCCAATATTCAAGGTCTTTTCTGATTCCATATAAATTTTAGGATGATTTCTTCCATTTTCTGAAAAAAAAAAAAAAGGTTGGATTTGATAGGGATTGCATTAAATATGTAGATTGCTTTAGGTAGCATAGACATTTTCACAATATTTGTTCTTCCAATCCATGAGCATGGAACACTTTTCCATTTCTTCATGTCTTCCTCAATTTCTTTCATGAGTACTTTATAGATTTCTGAGTATAAATACTTTGCCTCTTTGGTTAGGTTTATTCCTAGGTATCTTATGGTTTTGGGTACAATTGTAAGTGGGATTGACTCCTAAATTTCTCTATCTTCTGTCTTGTTGTTGGTGTAAAGATATGCAACTGATTTCTGTGCATTGATTTTATTTTATTTTTTAAAAGATTTTATTTATTTATTTCACAGAGAGAGATCACAAGTAGGCAGAGAGGCAGGCAGAGAGAGAGATAGAGGAGGAAGCAGGTTCTCCGCTGAGCAGAGAGCCCGATGCGGGACTTGATCCCAGGACCCTGAGATCATGACCTGAGCCAAAGGCAGAGGCTTAACCCACTGAGCCACCCAGGCGCCCTGTGCATTGATTTTATATCCTGACACTTTACTGAATTCCTGTACAAGTTCTAGCAGATTTGGAGTGGAGCATTTTGGGTTTTTCACATATAGTATCATATCATCTGCAAAGAGTGATAGTTTGAATTCTTCTTTGCCACTTTGGATACATTTAATTTCTTTTAGTTGTCTGATTGCGGAGGCTAGGACTTCTAGTACTATGTTGAATAGCAGTGGTGATAATGGACATCCTTGCCGTGTTCCTGACCTTAGCAGAAAAGCTCTGTTTTTCTCCATTGAGAATGATATTTGCGGTGTGTGTTTCATAGATGGCTTTGATGATATTGAGGTATGTACCCTCTGTCCCTACACTTTGCAGAGTTTTGATCAGGAAAGGATGCTGTACTTTGTCAAATGCTTTTTCAGCATCCATTGAGAGTATCATATGGTTCTTGTTCTTTTTTTTTTATTATTATTAACGTACTGTATCACATTGATTGATTTGTGGATGTTGAACCAACTTTGCAGCCCTGGAATAAATCCTGCTTGGTCGTGGTGAACAATCCATTTCATGTACTGTTGGATCCTATTGGTTAGTATTTTGGTGAGAATTTTTGCATCTGTGTTCATCAAGGATATTGGTCTGTAGTCCTCTTTATTGATAGGATCCTTGTCTGGTTTTGAGATCAAGGTAATGCTGGCCTCATAAAATGAGTTTGGAAGTTTTCCTTCCATTTCTATTTTTTGGAACAGTTTCAGGACTTCGGACTTAATTCTTCTTTAAATGTTTAGTAGAATTCCACTGGGAAGCTGTCTGGCCCTGGGTTCTTGTTTGTTGGTAGATTTTTGATGACTGTTTCAATCTCCTTAATGGCTATTGGTCTGTTCAGGTTTTCTATTTCTTCCTGATTCAGTTGTGGTAGTTTATTTTTATTTATTTATTTATTTTTTCAGTTGTGGTAGTTTATATGTCTCTGGAAATGCATCCATTTCTTCCAGATTGTCAACTTTGCTGGTGTAGAGTTGCTCATAATATGTTCTTATAATTGTTTCCATTTTGTTAGTGTTGGTTGTGATCTCTCCTCTTTCATTCATGATTTTATTTATTTGGGTCTTTCTCTTTTCTTTTTGATAAGTCTGGCCAGGAGTTTATCAATCTTTCAAAGAAAGATTCTTTCAAAGAACCAGCTCCTAGTTTCATTTTTTGTTCTATTGTTTTATTGTTTGTTTGTTTTGTTTTGGTTTTTGTCATTGTTTTTATTTCATTGATTTCTGCTCTGATCTTTATTATTTCTCTTCTCCTGCTGGGTTTAGGCTTTCTTTTTTGTTCTTTCTCCAGTTCCTTTAAGTGTATGGTTAGGTTGTGTGTTTGAGACCTTTCTTGTTTCTTGAGAAAGGCTTGTACCGCTATATATTTTCCTCTCAGGACTGCCTTTGCCGTGTCCCACGGATTTTGAACCATTGTGTTTTCATTATTTTTTGTTTCCATGATTTTTTTCAAATCTTCTTTAATTTCCTGATTGACCCATTCATTCTTTAGAAGGATGCTCTTTAGTCTCCATGTATTTGGGTTCTTTCCAAATTTACTCTTGTGATTGAGTTCTAACTTCAGAGCATTCTGGTCTGAAAATATGCAGGGAATGATCCCAATCTTTTGATACCAGTTGAGACTTGATTTGTGACCCAGGATGTGATATATTCTGGAGAATGTTCCATGTGCACTAGAGAAGAATGTGTATTCTGTTGCTTTGGGATGGAATGTTCTGAATATATCTGTGATGTCCATCTGGTCCAGTGTGTCATTTAAGGCCTTTATTTCCTTGTTGATCTTTTGCTTGGATGATCCATACATTTCAGTGAGGGGAGTGGTAAAGCCCCCTACTATTATTGCATTATTGTCCATGTGTTTTTTGATTTTGTTATTAATTGGTTTATGTAGTTGGCTGCTCCCATGTTAGGGGCATACATATTTAAAATTGATGTTCTTGTTGGACAGACCCTTTGAGTATGATATAGTGTCCTTCTTCATCTCTTATTATAGTCTTTGGCTTAAAATCTAATTGATCTGATATAAGGACTGCCACCCCAGCTTTCTTTTGATGTCCATTAGTATGGTAAATTTTCCACCCCCTCACTTTAAATCTGGAGGTGTCTTCGGGTCTAAAATGAGTTTCTTGTTGGCAGCATATTGATGTGTTTTTTGTTTGCTTGTTTGTTTTTTATCCATTCTGATACCCTGTGTCTTTTGATTGGGGCATTTAGCCCACTTACATTCAGGGTAACTATTGAGAGATATGAATTTAGTGCCATTGTATTGCCTGCAAGGTGACTGTTACTGTATATTGTCTCTGTTCCTTTCTGAACTACTCCTTTTAGGCTCTCTCTTTGCCTAGAGGACCCCTTTCAATATTTCCTGTGGAGCCCGTTTGGTGTTTACAAATTCTTTTAGTTTTTGTTTGTCCTAGAAGCTTTTTATCTCTCCTTCTACTTTCAATGATAGCCTAGCTGGATATAGTATTCTTGGCTGCATGTTTTTCTCATTTAGTGCTTTGAATATATCATGCCAGTTCTTTCTGGCCTGCCAGGTCTCTGTGGATAAGTCTGCTGCCAATCTTATATTTTTCCATTGTATGTTACAGACTTCTTATCCTGGGTTGCTTTCAGGATTTTCTCTTTGTCTCTAAGACTTGTGAATTTTACTGTTAGATGATGGGGTGTGGACTTATTATTATTGATTTTGAGGGGGTCCTCTGCACCTCCTGGGTTTTGATGCTTGCTCCCTTTGCCATATTAGGGAAATTCTCTTCAATAATTCTCTCCAATATACCTTCTGCTCCTCTCTCTCTTTCTTCTTCTTCTGGAATCCCAATTATTCTAATGTTTTGTCTTATGGTATCACTTATCTCTTGAATTATCCCCTTGTGGTCCAGTATTTGTTTGTCTCTCTTTTGCTCAGCTTCTTTATTCTCTGTCATTTGGTCTTCTATATCTCTAATTCTCTCTTCTGCCTCATTTATCCTAGCAGTAAGAGCCTCCATCATTGATTGCACCTCATTAATAGCTTTTTTGATTTCAACTTGGTTAAATTTTAGTTCTTTTATTTCTCCAGAAAGAGCTTTTATTTCTCCAGACAGGGTTTCTCTAATATCTTCCATGCCTTTGTTGAGCCTGGCTGACACCTGGAGAATGGTCATTCTGAACTCTAGATCTGTCATATTACCTATGTCTGCATTGATTAGGTCCCTGGCCTTTGGTACTGCCTCTTGTTCTTTTTTTGTGTGTGTGTGTGGTGAGTTTTTCTGCCTTGTCATTTTATCCAGATAAGAATATGTGAAGGAGCGAATAAAATACTAAAAGGGTAGCAAATATCCCAGTAAAATGTGCTTTAACCAAATCAGAAGAGACCCCAAATCATGGGGGGAAGAAAGGGGGTAAAAAGAAGTTCAGAAAAAAAAAATTTAAAAAAGAAGAAAAAATATAAATAAAAATATAAAAAAGGAACTATATATGTAACAGACTAGTGAATAGAACAGGGTCACTCACTTAATTTTGGGAGTATTTTGGCCTCCTAGAAGAAACTACCTCCCAAAATTTTAAAGAATGAAAAACGTATATAAGGGTAAACATGATGAAGGGATGGAAAATGCCTATAAAAATGATTTTTTTTTTTAATTTCTAAAAAAGAGTTGATAAGATAAGTTGGTTGGGAGAATAAAGAAAAAGAAAGTGGAGAGAATTTGCCCAAGCTGGAGGCTAAAACAAAGCCCTGTGCTAGATTTAGGGTATATTTTGATCTATTAGAAGAAGTTGTATCCCAAATTTTTTTAGAATAAAAAACCCTATGTGTATAAAAAAAATAAAGTTAGATACAATGAAGAGTAAAATATGACTATAATAATGAAGGTCTAAAAAAATTTTTTTTGAAAGGTATTGTTAAGATAAACTAGTTAAAATACATTGAAAGAGGAAAGGGTAAACGTTTAAAAAAAAAGAAGAAAAAAATAAAATTAAAAAAGGTAATAAACTTTGCAAGACTAAAGAATCATGGGGAGAAAGCCATGAATTCCATACTTTGCTTTCTCCTCCTCTGGAATTCCATTGTTTTTCTTGGTAAGTGAACTTGGTCATGGCTGGATTTCTTACTGATCTTCTTGGAGAGGGGCCTGTTGTAGTGATTCTCAAGTGTCTTTACCTGAGGAGGAATTGCACCTCCCTGACCAGGGGCCAGGCTAAGTAATCCACTTGGGTTCGCTTTCTAGAGCTTTGGTTCCCTGAACGCTTTCCATAGAATTCCAGAAGACAGAAATGAAGATGGAGGCCTCCCAGGGCTCCCGCATTGCCCAATGGGTTAAAGCCTCTGCCTTTGGCTCAGGTCATGATCCCAGAGTCCTGGGATCTAGCCCCACATCAAGCTCTCTGCCTGGCAGGGAGCCCGTTTCCTCCTCTCTCTCTGCCTGCTACTCTGCCTACTTGTGATCTCTGTCTGCCAAATAAATAAATAAAACCTAAAAAAAAAAAAAAAAAGAAAAAAAGAAAATGGCGGTCTCCTAATCTCTGGCCCAGAGGAGCCGAGAGCTCCGGGCCTCACTCCTCAGTGCGCCTTCGGAGAAAAGCACTCAATCTGTCCTGATTCCGTGGCCTCCGAATGCATTCCAAGGTCACCCAGTCCGTGACCAAATATCAATGTCTCTGGCACACAGCCCCACCTGGAGTCTCTGAACCCCGCAGATCCCTGCACTTTTCCAGGGGAGTCTCCTTGGGTCTTGCGGGGTCCCCGCTCACAGAGCAGTGGACTGTGCCACGGATCACAATTTAAAGCAGCCACCCCACCTTCAGCAATCACCACCCTGATCAGTCAACAGTTACCAACTTCCAGATAAGATCTTTTATCAGCAAAAAGATTATAATTTGCTAAAAGTTAGTGATGATTGACATTCTTTGCTATAAAGCATTTTTAAATTAAGGTATGTACATTATTTTTTCAGAGATAATCCGATTGAACATGTAACAGAATACAGTATAATGTAAACATAACCTTCATGGAAGTTACAGGAAAACAAAAAAATTCATCTGACTCACTTTATTTCAATATTCACTTTATTGCAGTGGTCTGGAGCTAAACATGCAATTTCTCTGAAGTATGCCTGTGTATGTTTAAGTAAATATATGACACAGTCACTTATTTAAGTTAATCTCCTGATTACTAATTACAAACACATTTCAGATTCTTCCACCTTTTTTTCTTAAGTTTTGGGCTCACCTTTCTATAACCTATCAAACTATTTGGCTAGCTTTTTTTTCTTTTTTTTTAATTTCAATTAGTGTACAGTGTTATGTTAGTTTCAGGCATACAATATAGTGATTCAAACTTTCCATGCCAGTGCTTATCACAGGTGTCCTCCTTAATTCCCATCACATATTTAACACATTCTCCCCCTCACCTCTAGTAACCATCAGTTCGTTCTCTGTAATTAAGAGTCTGTTTCAAACTTCTATTGTGTACATATTTCCTTTGTATATTTTAGTAATACATTATATACTTGTGCATTTTATTAAATAAATGGATGAATTTTGAAGAATATTTGTATGATTTTTGGATTTTAAATGATTATACTTTGTTAGAGTAGGAACATCATTCTGTTCACTGTTCAAGTCTCAGTACTGGAAACTAGTAGGTGCTCAATAAACATTTCTTGAATCTTTTAATAGAAATTCCCTTTTATTGTTTAGGTATTTATTCCCTCAAGTCAAAATTTCAAATCAAGAAAGCTGCTAACAAAAGCTTACCACAAAAAGCATTCAACTTTGACTCATTAGGACAGCATCTGAGAAAAAAAATCAATATTAGCAAAAAGAATATAAATATTATGATGTAGTTGATTATGAGATAATATAGTGAGTTGTGAGAAAATACAAATCATTTCAATAAAGTATAATAATCCACAAGGATTTTATGGTGGCTTTTAAACTAGTGAAAAGTTAGTTGAAGGAACTGCACCCAAGGCAATGGTAAATTAAGAAAGCCCTGTAGGAGACACTTTTGGTTGTTGTAACACTGACAAAGTATTTTCCAGCGATAAAGTGCTTTGAGTCTGTTTGCCTACTTCCCAGACTCACATCCCTTCATCTGATAAACATTAAATATAAAATTTTTGCAACAATGGATAATAATATAGGTGTAAAACAAATAAGATGCAAAACAGACTAAACTGTCAAGTAAGGGAAATTAAAATAATCTAGCATATATATATATATATTTTTTTTTTTAAAGATTTTATTTATTTATTTGACAGAGAGAGATCACAAGCAGGCAGAGAGGCAGGCAGAGAGACAGGAGGAAGCAGGCTCCCTGCTGAGCAGAGAGCCCGATGCGGGACTCCATCCGAGGACTCCGAGATCATGACCTGAGCCGAAGGCAGCGGCTTAACCCACTGAGCCACCCAGGCGCCCCTAGCATATATATTTTGAGAGAAAAATAAATTATTGAAATTATTGCATGTTACTATATGCCAATTACTGTTCTAATTACTATTCTTGTATCAATTATTTTAATCCTCAATGAAGAAGGTACTACTGTATGCCCTTATGAAGATGAGTGAATTAAGGCACAGAGTAGTTAAAGACAATGTGGCTCACAGAGTTTGTAAGAGGGAAAGTCTGGATTTCATTTTATACTGCTCTATTACAAAGGTGGAGACTTCATCCTTACTCTATACTCCTTCTCAATAGCAAACACTTCATGCATGCCCATCACGTTTAAAATTGTGTTAGGAGGGCCACCTGGGTAGCTCAGTGGGTTAAAGCCTCTGCCTTCAGCTCAGGTCATGATCCCAGGGTCCTGGGATCGAACTCTGCATCGGGCTTTCTGCTCAGCAGGGAGCCTGCTTCCCCCTCTCTCTCTGACTGCTTGTGATCTCTCCTCTCTCTGTCAAATAAATACAAGTCTTTAAAAAAATAAAAATACAATAAAATAAAATTTTTCTAGGGAACCAGATCAGAGGAAATAGACCTGTGTGATATTCCAGACACCAGTGTTTGCAGGAGCCAGGCAGAAAATTGTAATGAATGGTACATACTATCATGAACTGGAAAACACAAGAGCATACTCAGCGGGAAAGTCATTCTTCCTAGCTATCCCAGTATTTTTTGTATAAACCAGGCCCAGTGTTACCAGATTTTGTGGTTTGAGAAGTTAAAATGGTAATATGGGATTATTTGTGGAATACAGTTATTTTTATGTTATTATATAGAGGATATTCACAGTCTATTAAAAGACTTCCATTGTAACAAAGTTTGGAAAGGCACATTAGCTACCCAGTTATGCCAGGAAACTCACCATAAAACTACTCTTCTCTCTCATAGTTAAATTGTCAAGCCCATAGTATTGTAATAGGAATAAGGGGAAATGTGGTTCCTATACTTGTGGTGAAGATAACATAATGTATAAACTTGTCAAATCACTAAGTTGTATACCTGAAACTAATGTAACATTGTGTGTCAACTATATTTTAAAAACAAAACCAAAAACAAAAACAAAAATAACATTGGCAAGCAGAGATATTGAATAATGCCATCTTGCCTGGAGAGTGAAAGAAAAAATATATATATATTGAATGTATGGTTGAACTACATATATATGGTTTCATAACATAATATATATAGATAGATATAGATATAGATATAGATATAGATATAGATATAGATATAAACATAAATTGCCACTCTGCCTGGGAGAGGTCTTTTAATGAAATGTCCAGAGTTGTCAGTGTCAATGGGTACTCTATTACTATATGGTGCCACCCTTCTCCTTATGATTTAAATTTTCTCAGTTTTCTCAAGTCTACCCATACCTAGAATTCTAAAGTCACATTATACTTCAATCTAAGTTTCTATGAATGCCAGGGAGCATTTAAAAGTTCCCAGTTTCTACAGTGAGTTGACAACTTCCATAATGACAGCTTCGGGGTGGGATTTTGGAGACATGAATTGCTTTGGTCAAAGTTAATTCCTATTCAAGTCCATTCACATGTAGAGCTTGTTGTTTCTTGTCAAAAATATTTTCCTCAGCCATCAATTCATAAATATATGTGCCTAATATCTTCTTCTAAGTAGCTTTAATTCATGCCTCAAATTTAGATTTTTCCATAAACATGGGATTTGTTTTTGTCCGGAGTAGGAGACAGAAATCTATTTTAAAGTTTTCCACAAGAATGGCCACATAGTCCAGTATTGTTCATTGACTAGGTCACCCACTCTGCTTTCCCCATGATTTTTAAATATCTGTTCTGTCATACAGTGTTTCTCTATATAGATATATATTATTATTATTAATCATATATAATAATTATATAGTATTATATACTATATATTATATAATATTACTATTTTATATTTTATTTTATGATTAATTTGTTTATTCATCATTTATATTTATTTAATATATGATATGTAATAATTTAATAATAAAATAAAATATATTTATTTATTTTTGTATATATAATATATATGCCAACTATAATATAATACCAGCTATAGATAATGTATATAATGCCATGTATATAATATATTATATATTATATATAAATACATAAATCTATAAAATATATATAATATTTATTATGATATATAATAAATATTATAACCATATAATTATATAATATAATTATATGGTAAATATTATATAATACAGTAATATATATACCATATATATATATATATATATATATATATATATATATATATATGGTATCTACTCTGGAGCTCTGTTATTTTCTGTAAGCCAATCTCACTTTACTTTAAGTGATAAAATTCCTTCTAAATGCTGCTTTAGCTTTGCCCCATGATTTTTTAGATAAAGTTTATCTCTTGGTTACTACCAGTACTAAACATTTTGGAAATGCTATTATTTATTCTACTTTAACACTCTAATTTTCAGAACTGAAGGATTTTCTTTTTAAATCTCCAGAAATTTGAAGATTTTTTACCTTTTTATTTTATTATTTCTTTTGCTATGCTCCTTCTAATGTTATTACATTGTTCTTGAAAATAGGTTATGACAAAGTTTATTATCATATTGAGGGCACTTATTATTTAACCATGTCAGGATAACCATCATATATTGGAATTACATAAGTATGTCTACGTGTTCCAGGACTTTTATTGAAAAGATTATCTATGCTCCATTGTGTTGTCTTTGCTCCTTTGTGAAAGATCAGTTGACTCTATTTATGTGGCTTTATTTCTGGGATTTCTGTGGGTTTTTCCATGGTCTGGTTGTCTATCCTTCTGCTAATATCACATTTGATTACTGTCTTTTTATTATTATAAGTCTTGAAATCAGGGAGTGTGAGTCTTCCAATTTTTTCTTCTCTTTTGATACGGTATTGACTGTTCTTTGTCTTTTGCCTCTCCATATAACTTTGAGGATCAGTGTGTTGATATCCACAAAACATATTGCAGGGATTTTGAGTGGGACTGTTACATCTATAAATCAAGTAGAGAAGAACTGACATTTTGACACCATTGAGTCTTTGCATTCATGAACATGGAATTGCTCTCCATTCATCTAGTTATTTTTTTCATTTCATTCACCTGGGATTTGTAGTTTTCCTCATATAGATCTCATACATATTTTGTTAGGTTCATACCAAATTATGCTATATTTTGCTTGCTAATGTAAATGATATTACATATTTTTTTAATTTCAAATTCCACATGTTCATTGTTCCTATCTAGGAAAGTGATTGGCTTTTTATATTAATCTTGGATCCTGCAAACTTGCTAAATTTTTCTATTGGTTCCAGGTGTTTTTGTCAATTATTCTGAATTTTCCACTTAGACAATCATGCCATCTGTGAACAAAGACAGTTTCATTTCTTTCTTCCCAATCAGTATACCTTTTCATTCCTTTTCTTGCCCCCTCTCTTTTCTTTTCATTAGTGAGAACTTCCAATATTATGTTGAAATGTTATGAGAGGAGATCCTTGCCTCTAACCTATTTTAGTAGGAAAGCAATACTTACTCATCAATAAGCAGAATATTAGCTGTAGTGCTTTCTTGCTTGCTTTTTTTTTCTTTTTTCCTTTAATTGTGAATAGTCTTTGTCAAGTTGAGAAATTTCCTCTCTATTCCCAGTTTAGTGAGAGTTTTTATCATGAATGGGTGTTGGATTTTATTAAATGTTTTTTTCCCATATTTATTGATATGATCATGTGATTTGTCTTTTTTAGTTTGTAGATGTGATAGATTATAGTAATTGAACAAATCTGGTTTATCTGGGGTATGTCCCACTTGGTTGTGGTATATTATTATTTTATACATTGTTAGATTTGGTTTGCTGACATTTTGTTGGGGATTTTGCATCTATGTTTATTCACAAAAAATATTGATCAGTAGTTTTCTTGTATTGTCTTTGCCTGGTTTTGATGTTAGGACAATGCCGTCTTCATAGAATGTGTTAGAAAGTATTCCCCTGCATTTTATTCCAAAATAAACTATAGAGAATTGGCATAGTTTCTTCCTTAAATATTTGGTATTATTTGCCATTGAACCCATCTGGGCCTTCTGTGTTTTTGTTTAGGAAGATTACTAATTATTGACCCAACTTATTTATTAGACATAGGCTAGCTCAGATTTTCTATATATTACTGTGTGAGTTATGGCATATTGTTTCTTTCAAGTAATTGGTCCCTTTCATCCGGGTTATGAAATTTGTGGACATAGAATTTTTCATATTATTCTTTTATTATCATTTTTTAAATGTTCATGGAGGCTGTAGTTACCTGCTTTTTTATTTCTGGTGTTAGTAATTTATATTCTCTCTCTTTATCTCTCTGTCTCTGTCTTCCTCTCTCTGTTTCTCTTACCCTCTCTTTCTAGCTAGAGGATGATTCATTTTGTTCATCTTTTTAAGGAACCAGGTTTTGGTTTTGTTGTTGTTGTTGTTTTCCTACTTATTTCCATTTCTTTCTTTAATTTATTTATGCTCTAATTCTTTTTCTTTTTTATTTCTTTCTACTTTAGATTTAATTTCTTTTGCTTTTTATAGTTTTCAAAGATGGAAATTTTTTTTAAGATTTTATTTATTTATTTGACAGTGAGAGACACAGCAAGAGATGGAACACAAGTAGGGGGAGTGGGGGAGAAGGAGAAGCAAGCTTCCCACTGAGCATGATGTCCTGGGGTTCAATCCCAGGTCCCTGGGATCATGACCTGAGTCAAAGGCAGGAGCTTAATGACTAAGCCACCCAGGCACCTTGCAAAGATGGAAATGTTGATGATGATTTAGGTTTTTCTTTCCTAGTCTATACATTCAATGGTATAAATTTCCTTCTAAGCACTGTTTTTGTTGCAGCTCACAAATTTTGGTAAGTTATATTTTCATTTTCATTTAGTTCAAATTATTTTCTAATTTATCTTGAGATGTCTTCTTTGACCCATATGTTATTTAGAATTTTGTTTTTTATTCTCCATGTATTATGGGATTTTCAGTTATCTTTCTGTTGTTAATTTCAAGTTTAATTGCATTGTAGTTTAAGAGAAGATATTGTGTGATTTCCCCCTCCTGGGGGCTAAGAGGATTTTTCTCCAATATGGTGCAGAAACCTGTTGACCTCTTGTTGGTAAATATCAAATTTTGGGCCTCCCTTGTGAGTAGGTCCCCCTGGAGTGTTTTAACTCTAGAGCTGTCCACACTGTAGCTCTAGCAATTGTTAACTGCAGTTCAGGTTTTCCTATCCTGATATGGTTTCTGCCTGTAAGTCTCTTCTCCAGTGACCCATGACTTCTTGGATTCACCTGTTTGTCACTGGAATTTTGGGGGTAGCAATTGTCCTTCTTTTATAGGTGCAAGAATACTTGCTAATTTTTCAGCTTTTTAGTTGTCGGAATGGTGTGGTAATTTCCAGGTTACTTATTAATGTAACTGGAAACCAGTATTCTCTCCTGCCTTTTTTTTCCCCCAACTCTTTCTTTTGTTTTCTATTTTTTTTCAAATCCTCTGTGTGTGTGTGTGTGTGTGTGTGTTGTGAACTACTATTTCTAGATCATCTTTGTCCCACTCCCATTGTTTACTATTATTATTTTAATTTTCCTGCTTTTCTATGGAGAATTGTCTTTTGTGGGTTGACATTATAATTCTATTTGTGATTATTACTACTCTACTAATTAATCCTACTTATGTCCATTTTTCTCTATCCAATTATAACAGTAGTTGTACTTTCCTCTTAAGAGGGTAAGTATCTTAGTCTTTGTCCTATTTTATTCACCACTTGGTGAGCTTCATCTAGAGGCTTAGTTTAGAATTGTTATAGTCTTTTTCACTTTGTCATCTAGTAGAGTGCTTTTCTAAGTTCTTTACTTCTCTTTACTTACCATTTATTTTGACAAATCTTCCTGAATTGTTTTTCTACTAGATGGAGCTATTCCTCCAGGTCATTTTTCAGGATACAAAATGTGCTTTAAGATTCTGTGTCCTTATATCATGGAATATTTTTGCACTCAAAGTTTTTTTTTTTAAGTGTTATTTTTAAAAAATGAAACAAATGTTTATTTAGTTTTGTATCTGGTCATTGGTTACATTGGTTAAGTCTTCTTTTTAGTCATCCTGACCATTTTTAAATGTAGAGTAGAGCAGTGTTAACCATATGCACCTTGTGTAGCAGATCCTACTGGGAATTCTTATGCTGATTTAGTTTCTATTACACTATAGAATGTTGATCGTTTCTTTGAAATTTTTTTCATGGTTACCTTTAAATTTCATTGATGTGATGTTTCTTCTTTTCATATTTTTCTTTTAGAACTCTGTGTGCTCAAGGATTTCTGGTTTTTCATCTTTTTACAGTCATTTCCTTTATTTAAAAAATCCCTTCAGTTATTTTTTTTCCTCTGTCCTTGGGTGATTTCTACTATAAAAATATAAATATTTCTACTTTTATGGCATAACATTTTTTTAAAGTTTTCTTCTCTTTTAGCCTTCCTTTTGCCTCTTGGCTTAATTCTTGGCCTGAACCGCCACTTCATTTAATTCAAATTTTGTTTGTCACAGATTATCATTTATGTATTTTAAAGATTTGACCTTCAGTTTCACTTTTCTGTAGTTGATGTCGATTTTTTTTGTGGTTTTACCACCAAGGATGAAGGAGAGGTCATTTCCTTCTAAATATTAGTTCATTTCATTGTATTGAACATTTATTTACTCTCATCATTTAAAGGAAAAATGGTTAGGTTTATTCTTTTTATTGAAATATAATTGACATATAACAATATATTAATTTTAGTTGTACAACATAATGATCTAATATTTCTATAAGCTGCAAAATGATCACCACGTTTAGTTATCTTCTATCACCTTATGTAGTTAAACAAAATTTTTTCTTATGTTGAGAACTTTCAAGATCTATTCTCTTAGCAACTTGCAAATATGCAACACAATATTATTAATAGTTACCACACTGCCCATTACATCTCCATGAGTTATTTATTTTGGAACTAGAAGTTTGTACTTTCTGCCCACCTTCACCCATTTCACCCATACTCTACACCACCCTCCCCCTCTGGTAATGATCAATCTGTTCTCTATATCCCTCAACACATTTTTTTTGTTTTGTTTATTTGTTGTGTCTTTTAGCATCCACATGTAAGTGAAGTCATACAGTATTCATTTTTCTCTGTCTGACATATCTCACTTAGCATAATACCTTCAAGGTCCATCCATGTTGTCACACATGCCAAGATTCCATTTCAGGGGGTGAGTGGTATTCTAGTGTGTGTGTGTGTGTGTGTGTGTGTGTGTGTGTGAATGTGTGTTGTTTCTACATTTTGACTATTTTGAATAATGCTGCTATGAACGTAGAGGTCCACATATTGTTTTTAAATTAGTATCTTTAATACCTAGAAGTGAAATAGCTGGTTCTTATGATAATTATAGATTTTTAGCTTTTTCAGAGACCTCCAAACTGTTTTCTGTACTGAATACACCTATTTAAATCCCAAACAAAAGTATACAAGGGGTCTCTTTTGTTCACCAATACTTGTTTTTTGTTTTTTGTTTTTGATGATAGCCATTCTACCAGATGTGAGGTGCTATCACATTATGGTTTTGATTTGCATTTCCCTGATGATTAGTGATGTTGAGGATCTTTTCATGTTCTTGTTGGCCATCTGTATGACTTCTTTGGAAAAATGTCTATTCATATCCTCTTCTCATTTTTAATTTGATCTTTTATTTTGTTGCACTTTTCTTTTGCCTATTTAGTTTATGAGTATATATATATATTACATATAATAATACATAAATATATAATAAATATATACTATATATGTGTATACACATATAAATGATATTAATCTTTTTTGGATACATGATTTGCAAATATTTTCTCCCATTCATCAGGTTGTTTTTGTTTTTCGTTTTGTTGATGTTTTCCTTTGCTCTGTGGAAACTTTTTAGTTTGATGCAGTTCTTCTTGTTTATTTTTGCTTTATTGCCCTGGATTTTGGGGTCAGATCCAAAAAATCTTACCAACAATGATGTCAAGGAGTTTGGATTTATACTTAAGTGAGTCTCAGAATCTTTGCCTTTTGATAAAATAATTCCATTTATTTATATTTGTTTTAAAAACATGTACATATATATGCTATATGGTTTATTACTTTAATTTTTACAATTTTCTACATTTGAGTGTTGAAGTATCTCCCTTCTCTTCCCCACATCTTACTTTCCCTGGGTTGTCTGTGCTATTTTCTCATTTTCTCTTTTTCAGCTATGTCCTATTCTGGAAGTTTGGCAGTTCTACTATGATTTTCAATTTAACTAGCATCTGCCATCTTCTCTAACTGCTATATACAAACTGATATTTCTTTATTAATAGGTCTGCATTAAATAATATTTATGTTTTCTATCAAACAAATTACTTGGCTACAACTTTTTTCACCTACAGACAAGAGTATCTCTAAATCTGTATTTCCTACTTTTCCTTATTTTTTCTTTGATATATTTAGACCATTGCTATATTGTCCCTTTTATAAGTACATGCTTTGTTCCAACAAAATTGCTAAACTATTATAAATTCCCTATCATAATATCATCTACAACTTTTAGATAATCTACATATTATGAATATATACATATGTACTTCTGCTTCCTCTGCCCCTTTTATTTGTTTATCTTGAGATCGCTTTTCAAGTTTATTTGACTTTTCATTTAGTTAGAATAAATGAGTAAGTATTTTTTCCATTTAGACAAGTTTATGTATTTTCTATTTTGAAAATATAATTATGGAATTCTAGAGTGATGTTTTTCTTTCCGATTTTATGGCTTAAGTGAGCTGTATTTCTATTTGGAAGTTTCTAAAGTTTAATATCTATCCTAAGTATTCAAAAATTTCAAATGAAACTTTCTGTCTATAAATCTTCCCTGGGACTGGATGACCTCCTCTAAAATGAAAAGAGAAGTCACAAAAGGTTCTTTAATAATGTAGGCCATTTGTGATTTTTCTTCTTTTAGAACTCCTGTTTGTCACATTATGTCTCAGCATCAGCTATTCAAGTTCCCATTTTGTCATCTATTCTTTCATTTTTTCCCCATATCTGTGGGGGTTTGCCTCCATTGTGAGTTTTTTTTTTTTTTTTTTTCACTCCAACTTCTAGAGTACTAATTAGTTCCTCAACAGTAGCTCTTGTTTCTGTTTTTGTTTGTTTCATGTTATTAACATTTGGAAAACAACTTTTATACCTGGACAGTATTTTCTGCATTTGTATGCAAACATAGTCTAAATGGAAGTTCCCAAGAATTGTGCTTAATTTTGTTTTGGTTTTTGATAAAGTTCTCTTTATTCTTGTCCACATTTTGCTGCTGTTGTTGCTGTTTTGGTAACTTGGGTTTCATTCCTAAGTTTACTATTTCTTATTAATCTCAGCTGTGTCTCTAGGTAAAACTACTGAAGTACCTCATAATGTATCAGATAAACCTTTAATGGAAAACGTGGAAGTTTTGGTTCTGATTGTTCTAAATTGAGAAAGTTGTATAACTGGGACCCTTCAAAACCTTTTTATTTCCTACTGAGGTCAGAAAGATGAACTGTCTGCCTCCAGGCTTCTCTGCGCACAGGCTGGAAAGCAGTCCCATAGCATCTACGCAGCCTGTGGAAAATCTATTCCTGATGCAATACTACTTTACAGGACACTAGTAATGCCAATTCTTAATTACAATAGCAGTTCACTTAGCCTCGGTATGGCTCAAACATGTTCTCCAATTTTCCTCTTTCTTCTTTACTTTGTTGGTTATGTCCATATTGATATGTAATCTATACATTCATTTTTGTTAACATTACCAAAATATATAAATAAAAGAAAATAAACACATCTGAGGTATTTTTTTTCGTTTAGCATTTGAAGGAAGAAAATTATTTATTTTTAAACATATTTATTTATATATTTGTCAAAGATAGAGAGAGAGAGAGAGAGTGCACAAGCAGGGGAAGCAGCAGGCAGAGGGAGAAGTAAACTCCCTACTGGGCAAGGAGTCTGGTGTGGGACTCAATCCCAGAACCTTGGGATCATGACCTGAGCCCAAGGCTGATGCTTAACCAACTGAGACACCTGGCATCCCTGAAGGAAGAAAATGTAAAAGAGTAGTTCCCCTTGACTAGAATCACTATGCCTCTAGGTTTGGGAAATACAATTGTGACGTAGGCAAATAGGAACTTAATCTGTTTGCCAAATCAATTTGCTTAAAAATTGTATCATATTATTTACCACATGTTGAATACACATATATATTTATATGTATATACACATGCATCTATTTATCTAGCATGTAGTTATTTATGCAAGATATATTTATCTATACCTATATATTTGTATCTACTTTCTTTTTTTATTAAGATATAATTGCCATGAAAAAAAAAAGATATAATTGCCATGTAATATTGTACTAGTTTAAAGCATATAACAGAATGATTTCCTGTATGTAGGGACTGTGAGATAATTACCTTGAAAAGTTTAGTTAACATCTATCACTACATGTATTTGCCATTTTCTTTTTCTTGTGATGAGAAATTTTAAGATTTACTCTCACAGCAACTTTCAAATATAAAATGTAATATTGTTAACTATAGTCACCATGATGTGTATTAAATCCCCAGGATTTATTCATTTTATAAGTGAAAATTTGTAACTTTGATCCCTTTAACCTACTTCTACTCCTATTCCCCTGCCTTTGGCAACAACTGATCTGTTCTGTGTATCTATATAGTTAGGTGTTTGTTCAGACTTATATTTAATACATATAATATTTTATATTTATATTTAATATATATAATATTTTCTTTATCCATTCATTCATTGGTGGATGCTTAGGTTGTCTTCATATACTGGCTATTGTAAATAATGGTGCAATGGACACAGGGATACAGATATTTTTAGAGATAAAGATCTTCAGAGAAATACCTACAAGTAGAGTTGCTGAGCCATATGGTGGTCCTATTTTTGAGTTTTTGAGGAAGCTACATACTATTTTCCATAATGGTTGTGCCTATTTACATTTCCACCAACATAGTTTCCCTTTCCCCACATCCTCACCAACTCTTCTTATTTCTTGTCTTTTTGTTAATAGCCATTCTAATAGACATGAGGTGATAGTTCGTTGTAGTTCTGACTTGCATGTTCCATATTATTTTTTATGTTGAGCACATTTCCATACACCTATTGTCCCTCTGTATGTCTTCTTTGGGGGAAAAAAATGCTTATTCAGATCTTCTGACCATTTTTAAAATTTTTTATTTATTTTTATTTTTTATTTAAATTCCAGTTAGTTATCATATCATGTAATATTAGTTTTAGGTATACAATTTAGTGGTTCAGCACTTCACTACAACACCTGGTGCTCATCACAAGTACCTTTGTTAATCCCCATCACCTATTTCACCCATCCCTTCATTCCTCTCCCCTCTGGTAACCATTAGTGTGTTCTCTATAGTTAAGAGTCTGTTTCTTGATTTGCCTCTCTCCCTCTTTATTTTTTTTTTCCTTTTTCTCTTTACTCATTTGTTTTGCTTCTTAAAAAATCATGACTAAAATCAACAATACAAGAAATAATAGCTGTTGGTGAGGATGTGGAGGAAGAAGAATCCTATTGCAATGTTGGTGGAAATACAAATTGGTGCAGTCCCTCTGGAAAACAGTCCACAAAAGGTTAAAAATGGGGCGCCTAGGTGGCTCAGTGGGTTAAGCCTCTGCCTTCGGCTCAGGTCATGATCTCAGGGTCCTGGGATCGATCCTGAATCGGCTCTCTGCTCAGCAGGGAGCCTGCTTCCTCCTCTCCCTCTGCCTGCCTCTCTGCCTACTTGTGATCTCTCTCTCTGTGTCAAATAAAAAAAAAATCTTTAAAAAAAGTTAAAAATGGAACTACCTATGATTCAATAATTTTACTACTAGGTATTTACCCAAAGAATGCAAATATACTAATTCAAAGGGATACATGCACCCTGATGTTTATGGCAGCATTGTCTACAATAGTCAAAATCTGGAAATAACCAAGTGTCCATTAATTGATGAATGGATAGAAGATGTGGTATATGTATATGTATATGTACACACACACATACACACACACAATGGAACATTACTCATCTATAAAAAGAATGAAATCTTGCTATTGCAACAATGTGGATGGATCTAGAGAGATTATGTTAAGTAAAGTAAGTCAGGGAAAGACAAATATCAAGTGATTCTTCTGACCATTTCTTTTTTTTTTTCTTTCTGACCATTTTCTCTTTTTTAAAGGTTTACTTTATTTTAGAGAGAGAGGAGGGGGAAGGGAAGAGGGAGAGAATCTTCAAGTAGATTTCCTGCTGAGTGTGGAGTATGACCCAGGGGTCAATGTCATGACCCATGAGATGATGACTTGAGTCAAAACCAAGTGTCAGGGCTCCTGGATGGCTCAGTGGGTTAAAGTCTCTGACTTTGTCTCAGGTCATGATCCCAGGGTCTTGGGATCGAGCCCCACATCAGGCTCTCTGCTCAGCAGGGAACCTGCTTCCTCCTCTCTCTCTCTCTCTGCCTGCCTCTCTGCCTACTTGTGATCTCTGTCTGTCAAATAAATAAATAAAATCTTAAAAAAAAACACAAAAAAACAAGTGTCAGACATTTAACTGACAAAGCTACACAGGCATCCCAATTTTCTATCATGTGTGCAAGTTGCCTTTCCATTTTGTTAATGATTTCCTTTGCTGTACAGATGTATTTTTGCTTTGATGTAGTCCCACTTGTTTATTTTTGCATTTATTGCCTTTGCTTTTGTTATCAAACATAAAAAATCATTTCTGAGACTTAGCTCAAGGAACTTACTACCTATATTCTCATCTTGGATTTTATGGTTTCGAGTTTTACATTTAAGTCTTTAATCCATTTTGAGTTGGTTTTTGTGCATAGTGTTAGATAGTTGTCTTGTTGCATTCTTTTGCATGTGGCTGTCCAGTTTTCCCAGCACCATTTGTTGAAGATACTCTCCTGTTCCTATTGTATATCGTTGGCCCTTTTTAATCATAAATTAATGTACCATATATGTATGAGTTTAATTCTGTGCTGTCTATTCTGTTCTATTGCTCTATATCTGTTTTTATGCTAATACATTACTGTTTTGATTACAGCGTTGTAATTTAGTTTAAAATTAGGAAATGTAATGTTTTTTTTTTTCTTTTTCAAGTTTTCTTTGTTTTGAGGGGGTCTTTTATGATTTTAAGCAAAGATTAGGATTGCTTATTTCTGTGCAAAAATGCCATTGCAATTGTGATAAGGATTGCACGTAATCTGTTTATTGCTTTGGGAAGTAAGAACGTTTTAACAGTATTAATTGTTTTACCATGTGAGCACAAATGTCTTTCCAATTATTTTTGTCTTCTTTAATTTCTTTCATCAATGTCTCATAGTTTTCACTGTATAGGTCTTTCACCTACTGGATGAAATTTATTACCAGTTATTTTATTATTTTTAATGCAGTTACTAGTGATTTTTTATGTTTAGGAATTTGGAAAATATTTCAGTCTTTTGATTAATATGTAGACAGTTTTATCTTTATGAACCTTAATCTTCAATTCCATTTACTCACATATCTTTGTTATCTCTCAAAAATGTTTTGAAGTTTTCTACTTTGAGGGCTTGAACAAGTTTTGGCTTTATTTGGTTTTTATTATATCAATTTAATTATATCAAATTTTAAGTATTTGATACTGTAAGACTATAAAATTTCTAATTTTTACATAAAACATTATTTTTGAATTGAGTTTTAATTCTACAACCTTGTTAATTGTTTTAAAGGTTAATAATTTATAATGTCTCTTGGATTCTCTGTTCTTTACATAATTGTATCATATAAGAACTTAACATTTTCTTCTCTTTTACAATTCTTTTCTCTTTTACTACTTTTTTCCTGCATTAAGATATTGCCTAGAGGCTCTGGACCAATACTGAATAGAAGTGTTGTACCTTCTTGTTTTCCTCTCAATAAAATAAGAAAATTTCAATATTTCACCCATAATAATAATGTTTATATATATTAAAAATAAAAGTTACATATCCTTTTAGATTAGGAAAGTCCTCTTCTATCCCAAGTTTGCTTGGTATATATATATTAAATGTTATCAATATTTTCTACATGTATTAAGGTTTTTTTTTTTTTAAAGATTTTATTTATTTATTTGACAGAGAGAGATCACAAGCAGGCAGAGAGGCAGGCAGAGAGACAGGAGGAAGCAGGGTCCCTGCTGAGCAGAGAGCCCGATGCGGGACTCCATCCCAGGACTCCGAGATCACGACCTGAGCCGAAGGCAGCGGCTTAACCCACTGAGCCACCCAGGCGCCCCATGTATTAAGGTTTTTTTTAATATTCTCTCTATTGTGTTAATATAGTAAGTTATATAAACTGAATCTGAATGATAGACCATCTTAGTTTTCAACTTATCTTAATTACATTATATTATGTAGTTATTGCTGCATTCATTTTGTTAGTGTTTTCTTTAAGACTTTATTTTAATCTGAATACATGTGGTCTATAATTTGATTTTGTTAAAATATCCTTGTTCAGGTTTTGGTTTTAAGATTTTGCTAGCCTTATGGGTTGGAAATATGATTTCTTCCTCAAATACTTGGTAAAAAAAAAATGCAGTGGTAATAACTTCCATAAATGGAAATGTGAGGAATAAATTTAAACAATTTCTTAGTAGGAATAAAACTACTCATGTTTTTTCTCTCATTCTACACCCATGCCATCTAAATACTCAGATTTATTTGCATAATTATGTTCATAATATTTTCACATGATCTTTTTGATATTGGTGAGAATTTATATTTTATCTCATTTTGTTCTTGATTCCTTACTGATGATGATGATGATGATGATGATGATTTTTCTGCTTAGTTACAGAGAGGGACTCACCTTTTCAAATATGACTGAATATGTGTGAAGTGTTCTGCCTGGAATCATTCCACCACTACACAGCCCAGATGATGACAGTGGTGGTCACAGGAAACACCTGCAAGTCTCTGGCTGGACTTTAACCTTGGCCTGCTTGAGCAGCAAGAATTAAGGACAAGGATATTTAAAGCCAGTAGAAAAGTTTTAAGCTGTTAAAAAATAAATAAATCTCACAGCTTCCTTACATCTCAGATAATTGCAAGCTCAATTGTCTTCTGGAGTTCACCAGAAATATAATGCCTCAGAAGCCCAAGGTAGGAACCGACACAAACTTTTGCTGGCTTTATTCCCAATTTGAGTTTCACTCCCTCACCTCTGCAATCCATCTCCCTAATAAACTACTTTTACTATTATTCATGACCTCTCTCCAAAGAAGCCCAACTTAGAGCAATTTACAGCATTTTTCAAATTTTATCTATTGTGGGGTTATGCTATTAAGAATGTGCATATTTAGAACTTTAGCATCTCTGGATAAACTGAAACACTTGATTTTTATATGGTCACTTGCTACATCTATTATAAAGCTTGTGCCTCAGAATCTCTTTGCTTTATGATAGATATAGGTTCATCAGGTATATTTTTACCTAGAATCCTTTATAAAATTTTTATATTTCTATCTTCTGGTAAGTTTATTTCCAGATGTCCTTTTTAGCAACATGCAATTATTTTATTTAAATTCAATCTCATCAATTTCCATTTAATTATAGTATTTAGTCAATCATTATTAAATACTAATATACTTGAAATTTAAATATATAATTGTGTGCTAGACACATGTCTAGAAACACAGCAGCCTTTTCTATGGTATTTTTGTCCTTTTATCATTTTTTAAATATGTTATTTCCATTAAACAATGTTCTTTCTATAAACTTAGAAAGTAGGCCCTTAGTTTCTTATTTTCTAATTGATTATTCTAAGAATTAAAGCATAAAACCTTGATAATGCCTTATCAACATTCAACGTTCTCTAGAACTTTTTTTTAAGATTTTATTTTTTTATTTACTTGAGAGAGAGCACATAAGCAGAGGGAGTTGGAGAGGGAGAGAGAGAAAAGCGGGCACTCCACTGAGCAGGGAGCCCAATGTAGGGTTTTATCTCAGGCCCCTGGGATCATGACCTGAGCCCAAGGCTGACTCTTAACCAACTGAGCCACCCAGGTGCCCCAAATCTAGTACATTAATCATCTTCACAGGTAAAGTAAAACCCTGAAAACCTTTAATTTGTTTTAATTACTTCCAGAATTATGTAATTATAATTTTATTAATCACAGACATTAAATTTCAGAAAGCAATATTATTATTATTATTATCATTATTGGTGATGTTCTTTCTGTTATGCTCATTTAAATTTACAGACATATTTAGTATTTGTTTATTTCACACCGCAGTTATGACCTTTGACCTGGGATTGTGTCTTCCAAAATAAAGCCCTTTATATTGTCTTTAGAATGGTTCTGTTTGTAGTAAATTCCCATTTTGTTATCCTTTGATATTTAAATTGTATTATCATGAAATATTTTTGCTGGATAACCTACAGGACACTAAACTGGTAAGAATTTTTGTTGTTACCATTTTATTTTTATCTTAGTCAAATATTGGTGTTTGAGAAGTAAACTTCTGATTAAAGTGTTGTTTCTTTAAAGATACTCTGTTTCTAACTGCTTTTAAGATTTTCTCTTTGGTATGTTTTCTCTAGTTTCACACTGATATTTTAGGTATAGATTTATTTATATATATTTTTAAAGATTTTATTTATTTCTTTGACAGAGATCATAAACAGGCAGAGAGGCAGGCAGAGAGAGAGAGAGAGAGAGGAGGAAGCAGGCTCCCTGATAAGTAGAGAGCCCGATGCAGGATTTGATCCCAGGGTCCTGGGATCATGACCTGGGCCGAAGGCAGAGGCTTTAACCTACTGAGACACCCAGGCGCCCCTCTTTATATTTTTCTGTTTAGCATTTACTGGGCTGATGGATTTGGGAGAAATTTGTTTTTTTTTAATCTGTTAAGGAAATTTTTCAGTCGTTAAATCTTCAAATATTACTAAGCTATTCTTTTTCTATTTTGCTCTGGCTAGCTAGCAGTCAACAAAAGAAACAAAACCTTCATATAAAAACAGCAATGAAATAAAGTTTTCCAATGACATAGATTAGTTTGGAAGAATATCTTAAGTTACAGAAGGGAATGCAAACTGCCAATACTTTGATTATGGCCTCATGAGACCCTGAGCAAAAACACCAGCTTTGACTTCAGACCTAGGAAAGTGTGTGATAATAAATGTCGTTTGAAGTCTTGCAGTCTGTGATCATTCTGGATCAGCAAAAATTTTTTAAAAAGTTACAGTTAGTGAGTTTGGCTTTATCTCCTTGAACATAATAAGCATAGTTTTTTGTCAGTTTATCATTTGTGTCTAATCAATCTGGTTATTTCTGTTTTCAAACTCAGGCCAAATAGAAACTCTAAGAGCAAATCTAAAGGAAGCTGGATTTGTTTCAAATAATATCACAATGGTCTCATTAAGTCTTATCAGCAATAACTAATTTCAGAATGTAGTAGATTAAGCAACTTAATTTCTGTGCTAAAATAATTTAGAATCTAGAATTTAATGTGAAATGATCATGTGTCAAAGAAAACATAAATAGAATAAAACAGTGTAGTTGAACTTAATGCATTCCAAAATATAAAATATTCATGCATTTTTGAGTAAATTTAAAAAAAGAAGGAATAAGTTAAAGAATTAAGAATAAGATTGTTAATCCAAAAATAAAGGAGCTTGAATTTTCAACATAAAATTCTTGCAGGACAAAGATTAAAGAGAGATAATCTAAGAACTCCCATAGAAAGGATTCTGAGTTAAAGGAGATTTGGTGCAAAGATAGGGTAATTAAGTAACTTTAAATATGAAGACATTGTGAAAAGATCCAACTTGGATACAAAAGTTTTTTCAGAGGGGCAGAGTGTGACTATGGAAAAATAATAATTTCCAAAGCTATCTGTATTCTAATTTCTGCAACATATTTATGTGTTATGATACATGACAAAGGGAATTAATACTGCAATGGAATTGAATTCGTTAATCAGTCCATCTTAAGATAGGATGATAATACATGATAGTCCACATGTGTTCAAAGTGAAGGGCAAGCAAAAGAGGAGAAGGTTAGAGAAATGCAATATGAGAAGGTATTTACTCATCTTTGCTAATTTTCAAGATAGATGGGGTGATGAGACAAAGGATAAGGATGCCCTCTAGATACTGGAAAAAGCAAAAAAGAAGATGACATATAGATGATAGATGATAGATAGATATAGATATAGATGATATAGATGTAGATATAGATATATATCTTCCCTCCTGCCCAGAGATTACAGAAAGAAATGCAGTACTGTCAATGCCCTGACTCTCTCCCAGATTCTTGGCAGTCTTGATAATCAGTACCACTGTTGATAAGTTAACAGGTTTTAGAGCTCCTCCAAAAATCAAAATGTTTTCCAACTCTCTTGAAAAAACCTTATTCTTACACCTTTGTGATTTCTGACCTGACTCAGAGCTCATTCATGAGAATTGTGTTATTCCTAGAGCAATTAGTATGGATTTAGAGAAAAAGTAAGTCAGATTCATACACAGGCATACGTCAGTTCAGTTCAAGGCCACTGTAATAAAGCAAGTATCACAATAAAGAGAGTGAAGTGATTATTTTGGTTTATCAGTGCATATAATGTTATATTAAATATAGTATAATGTTTACACTAAAGTGTACAATAGCATCATGTCTCCAAGAAAAAAAAAAGTACATACCTTAATTATAAAATACTTTATTGCTAAAAAAGGGTAACCATCATCTGATCTTTCAACAAATCAAATCAGTGATAACTGATTACCATAGCAAATACAGCAATAATGAAAAAGTTTTAAATATTGCAAAAATTAGCAAAATGTGAAAGTGAAACAAAGTTTGTAAATGCTGTTGGAAAAGGTGATGTCAATAGACTTGCTCAGTGCAGCATTGTCAAATCCCTTCAAAGAATAAAAGATGCAGTATCAGCAAAACACAATAAAGTAAAGCACAATAAAATGAGATATGCCTGTATCAGTTATATTTTTAAAATTTAGATGGAATAAATAACAACATATTTTTAAATATAATTATAAAATAACAACATTATTACTATAAAGAATGGATTAATGAAGGACATCATGAGGATAATATAAAATCTCGAAACAATAGAGTAGTACATGTGATTTCCCAAATTATACATGTGATTTCCAGATATATATATATATATATATATATATATATATATATATATATGAGAGACTGGTGAATATAATAAATAATAAATAATAAATAAAGATGTCAATACTCCTTAAATTGATCTACAATTAAAATTCTAACAAACTTTTTCGCAGAAATGGGAAATACAGAAGAGCTAAAATTATAAAATTCTTAGGAGATAATAGTGAAAAAAGCATTAGATTAGGATTGGATTAGGCAACAATTTCATAGATGTGACAGCAAGATCTTAGTAACAACAACAAAAAGTAAATAAATTATGGGGAGCCTGGGTGGCTCAGTCAGTTAAGTGACCAACTCTTGGTTTCAGCTCAGGTCATGATCTCTTGGTCATGGGATCGAACCCCATGTGATGTTCCATACCCAGTGCCAAATCTGCTTCATATTCTCTTTCCTCTTCCCCTGCTCCCCCCACTTGGGCATGTACATGCATTCTCTCTCTAAAATAAAACTAAAAAGTAAATAAATTAGACTGGATCAAAAATAGGAACTTTTGTCCATCAACGGACACTATCAAGAAAATCAGAGTGAGGGAATATTTACAGTTATAAATATAATAAGAGTTTGATATCCAGAATATATTAAAAAAACTCTTCAAACTTAACAAGAAAAAAATCAATTAAAAATACACAAAGGATGATGAGAGCTTTGTCTACAGAAGATATACAAATGATCACTAGACATATGAAAAGGTGCTCAACATTATAAATCATCAAGGAAATGCAAATGAAATTACAAAGGAATGCCATTTTACATGCATTGGAATGACTATTAAAAATAAACAATTCAGGGGTGCCTGGGTGGCTCAGTGGGTTAAGCCTCTGCCTTTGTCTCAGGTCATGATCTCAGGGTCCTGGGATTGAGCCCGGCATTGGGCTCTCTGCTCAGTGGGGAGCCTGCTTGCCACCACCTCTCTGCCTGCCTCTCTGCCTACTTGTGATCTCTGTCTGACAAGTAAATAAATAAAATCTTAAAAAAAATAATACTCACTGGGGGAAGATGTGCAGAAATTGGAGCAGGTACATTGAAAGTGGGGATATAAAATGGTTCAGGTGCTGTGGAAAACCATCAGTTTCTCAGAAAGTCATACAGAGAATTACCATATGATCCAGCAATGTCAGTCTGAGATATATATCCAAAAGAATTGAGAGCAGATGGCACTTGTGTGGCTCAGTGGATTAAGCCTCTACCTTCAGCTCAGGTCATGATCTCAGGGTTCTGGGATGGAGACCCATATCGGGTTCTCTGCTCAGCAGGGAACCTACTTCTCCCTCTCTCTCTGCCTGCCTCTCTGCCTACTTGTGATCTCTCTCTGTCAAATAAATAAAATATTTTTTTTTAAAAGAGAAGAATTGAAAGTATGGACTCAAACACATTTTTTTAAAAGACTTTATTTATTTATTTGACAGAGACCACAAGTAGGCAGAGAGGCAGACAGAGAGAGAGGAGGAAGCAGGCTCCCTGCTGAGCAGAGAGCCTGATGTGGGGCTCGATCCCAGGACTCCGAGATCGTGACCTGAGCCGAAGGCAGAGGCTTAACCACTGAGCCACCCAGGCACCCTTTCAAGCACATATTTTATACCAATGTCCATAGTAACATTAGTCACAATATCTAAAATGTAAAAACAATCCAAATGTCTGCCAACAGATGAATGCATAAACCAAATGTGATATATAGTACAATTTGAAAATATTATCAATGGCCGTAAAAGGAAAACAAATTTTGGTGTATGTTACAATATGAGTAAACCTTGAAAACATTCTATGTGACATAAGGCAGACAAACAAGGACACATACTGTTTGATTCCACATATACAAACTACCTCGAGTAGGCAATATGTAGAAACAGAAAGCATATTAGAGGTTGGTGAGGGGGAAGGGAGAGATGTGGAGTTATTGTTGATCAGGTAGAGTTTTTATAGAGGATGATAAAAAAATTGAGGTCTAGATAATAGTAATGGTAGCACAGCACTGTGAATGTATTTAATGGCACTGAATTGAACTTTCACAAATTGTTCAAATGATAAAATATATCTCGCTGATAGATGGATACATGAAAGACAGGTAAAAGATAGATGTTAGATAGATAAAAATAGATTATAAAGAAATATCTTTAAAAGACAACTAAGAAATTGCAAAGGGAAAAGAGGGGAGACCAAGGAACTGGAGGTCAGGGAAGGGGAGGGAAGAGGAGGAGAAGGAAAGGAAGTAAAAGACAGGGGGAGGAAAAAGGAGAGAAAGGGAGGGAAAGGAAGTATCTCATGCTTTTTCACATGAGAAGATATTACATATTAAAAATATCCTTTGTAGGATTCTTATTAATGACAAATACGCTGAATACAATCTAAAATCCCATTGGGGGCCTCTAGTATACCCTCTGAGTTATTTCTGCCTGTCATTTTCTTTGAAAAAAAAAAAAAAAACGGTGAATTGTAGAAAACTGATAGTAATGTTAATAGTGTATTTACATTTAAATACAAATAAATTGTTTCCATTGAGTTGTAAATATTGACCAGCTTTGAACGTATCTATAAATTAATTTTGGTATATTTGTGTATGCATGTTTGTGTGTGTGTGTGTGTGTGTGTGTGTATGTTAAATTCTCTGAACCAGTGCTAACATCTTAGTGAGTGTTCTCATTCACTGATAAGGTAAAAATGTCTGATGAGTTTTCATTTTATATATGTGTAAGAGTCATTATATTACCTTTTAAAAATTATACTTTAACATCATAATTTTGAAATTATTGATCTGAATTAATAAAACTTTGCTTATCTATATTTGGGAATACCACAAAAGTTAAAAGAAATGAGTTTGAGCTGTATATTCTGTTATGGAAAGTTATTTAAGAATTATCATTATTAACTAAGTTGTTAATATATAGACAATAACTCTATCTCAAATTTACATATGTAGAAGCTATGGAAATATGTAAAAGAAATATACATTTACACTAGAACTCTAAGGTGCTTACATTATTTGCCATTTGAACTGGGACATTTCTATGAATTAAAAATATTTCTATTACATTAACAACTATACCAAATTAGCAGGTATAAACTGGGACATGTAGTCACTCAATTGTTAATAATTGTTACTTCTAGGAAAGGTAATGGAATTTCATTTTAATTATCTTAGCATTTTAAAAATAAAAATACACACCTTTATTATTTCTACACTTTTAAGTAAAATGAAATACAAAAAATGTTTAAATGGTTGAGCTTAAAAATACTGTCTGAAATACAAGTTTGGTTACATTGTGGTTAATAGGTTAAATCTTCAACAATGGGGATTGAGTAAGTGAATTATGATACAAATCTAGGATAAGCTATTATATAGCTTTAAATAGTTTCAATAGTGCTTAATTATAGAGAAGTTGTTCATTATATAATATAAAATTTAAAAGCAATATATAAGCAATATAGAAAGTAGGTGATTCCAAATTAAAATGCATATCCTAGGGAAAAGGTAACTGATAACTGGAATTTAAAAAACATACTTTTAAGTATGTTTTTACTCATTTTACTTTTATTTTCCAAAATTTTCTGCAGTGGTCATTTATCTCTGTTTCAATCATTAATCACTTACACATTTTTTTCTCTACATGGGATAATAGCTAAAACTGTCTTATTTTTTTACTCAAAAGCTTGTTTCGCCCAAACCATTGAGCTACTGATATAATTGTTCCATAATCTAGAAAAATTTTACTAAAGCACAGGAGAAAGAGGGACAGAAGTGTGAACATACATTTCATTATCTGAGCCAAAGACAAGATATCTACATATCTGACAAGAAGTTTAAGTACATGAAAAGAAGTTTACATATTTCTTGTAAAATTCTCTGGTAAAAGGCTGTTCTGAGTTATTAATGAGTACACTGCCCTGAAGATTACTTTCAGAGGCTAACTCTCCCTTTTTAACTGTCCCACTCATTTCATAGGAATATAGACTGCCAAGATTGAAACCTTCAAGAACATCTCCACACTGTCACCCAGCATCTGAACTACTTTATTGAGGGATAAGGGGAACTTATTGCCTTCAGAAGTAGTTCATTTTATTTATTTATTTATTTTTGAAAGCTGTTACAGAAAAAAAGATCTAAATTTATCTCCTGATAGATTTCTTTTCTTTTTATTATTGAAAAAAAGTTAATCCAACTTCAAATAATTGAAAAGACATGTGCTGTAACCCTTTCCCTTTTGTCCCTCTGAGTGCCTCCTCTTGTCCAACCTAAATGCCCTCCATTCCATGTAAAAATATTTTGTTCATTCCATATCGTCCATCAGGAAATATCTTCATTACCATTGTTCTAGATGACCTTCATGTAATGCCTCCCTGATGCCTCCCTGATGCTCTTGCACCACCTGATTCAGTTAGATCCAACCTAAATTACTCACATAGCATGAAGCTGTTACTCTTTTCATAGCATTTTCCATATTGTCCTTTTAGTGTAAGTGACTTTCAGGTTTTAAACTGTGAGATAATGAAGGGCAATGACCATGAGTCTGCTTTTATATTTTTGGTTCAAAAATACCTCATATGAGTTTCAACTTCTGGTGCTGGATTGAATGGGCCTTTGAAACAACTAGCAAACCTGGAAAAGCAAACCATGAATTTAATCCCTCAATAAAAATAATGTGCCTTTCCTTCTGGAAGTGTTTATCCCCCAAAAGACAACTCCCCTGCCTACCCCAAGTACTAAATAACTTTTTTTTTTTTTTTTTAAGTTCTCTTACCCCCTCCAAATTATGAGAGCCCCTACTGGGCAACGTTGGAATGAAGCGCTAAAGACCATCACCAAATTATCGTAGCAGCTTCATTTCTAAGTCTGCCACTCAAGAACAAGATAAATCTCTCTGACCCTTTTGGATTCCGTTGCCCCCACTACTCTGATGAAACTATCTGGATGACTTTTCAACATTTCACTTCCTTCAGCTCACATAACATAAACTAATAACCAAAGTGAAAGTGGATTTATTTGGTTCATCATTTCGGTTCTGATGTGTATTTCTCAGCTTCGGTATTCCTAGTGACATAATTCCAAGAAAATATTGAAAGTTGCTCTTGAGGTGAAAGTAGTTCTGAAACAAGCTTAGGAAAAAGAAATCTAATTTTTAGAACTCAAAAGAAATATGAGTGATGCCAGGTATAGATGATGGCTTACATTCAAGGCTTAAACCAGTAAGTATTCATCTTCTAAGATTATTCAGAAACTTAGTATTCTCCTTTTCACAGAGATCCTCATTTAAGAATATGCCGTAGGAAAGACCAGTGTGAGGTCTCAGCATGCCTGGGGGAAAATGTTACTAGTTATGGGGGCTTTTTAATCTGTGCTTGTGATTTATCAATATAGCCTAACCAAATGCTTTATTAATTCAGAAGGTGTCATGATTTTAATTTATTTTATATCTTTTATTGCTCAAGCCAAATACTTTACTAATCATCACATGTGTTTCAACAATAGAAGCATACATTAAAATACTTGACAGGCTGCCCATTAATCTACACATTGTGGCCCACTGTGCACTTTGCTGATGGAATTTCACATTTTATAGACCCTTTGAATTTTGATGATTTGGTTCAATATTGTTAGCAGAGAACTTGCCTTCTTGGGAATGTATTGCCCATTAAAAGCGACATGCTAGGGTGATTGGGATGTGTTTTGATTTAACAATTGAGTTTATAATTGCATACACTTCAGTAACCACAGAGCTTCCTCTGTTGAAAGGGACTTTGTCTCCTGTGTATTTATGTTGTAAAAGAGCTTTCTTTCTTCTATTTTTAGACCCCAAACTGATGCAAAATCTTCTTCAAGACCAAATGAATAATATTTATAGATATTTTAGAACACATCTTTTTTTTTTTTCTTTTTAAGAACATAATATCTCAAATTTTAGGGTGCCTGGGCAGGTCAGTTTGATTAAGTGTCTGACTCTTGACTTTGGCTCAGGTCATGATCTAGGGATAGTGAGATGGAGCACTGCATTGGGATCCATGCTCAGCATGGAGTTGGCTTGGGATTCTCTCTCTCCTTCTGCCCCTCCTCACCACTCACACACTCTCTCTAAAATAAATAAATCTTAAAGAATAAAAGGAATATAATATCTCAAATTCTACCATGATATGTTAAATAAAGCAAACTTCAGAAAGTAGAAGTCAGGGGCACCTGGGTGGCTCAGTGGGTTAAGCTGCTGCCTTCGGCTCAGGTCATGATCTCAGGGTCCTGGGATCGAGTTCCGCATCAGGCTCTCTGCTTGGCGGGGAGCCTGCTTCCCTCTCTCTCTCTCTCTCTCTCTCTCTCTGCCTGCCTCTCTGTCTACTTGTGATCTCTCTCTGTCAAATAAATAAATAAAATCTTAAAAAAAAAAGAAAGTAGAAGTCAAAAAAATAGAAAGAAAGAAAGAAAGGAAGGAAAGTTTAGGATAAAATCCTGAAAATGGGTTCTAAAAGATTCTAGGTGCTAGATTCACACCATCATTGACATTATTAGCTATCTTCGCTGGGTAATTTGCTGGGTAAATTCAGGAACTACACAACAACCAAACCAAACCATACTAAAACAAAACAAAACAAAATAAAGGAAAACAAACAGCCTTATTTGACTTTTTTTTTTCATTTCCAATTGTGATGCTTTTAAATTTTGCATTTTCCTTAGTCACTTTAGTCTAGAATCAATACAGCCTTAATCTTGTGTATCAGCCAACGTGGAATGACCCCCAGAGTGTGCATAAATATTTATTCAAGAGCTATTTCTTGAGCTCCCTACTATGTATTTATCATTTAGTAGGATACACTGTCCTCAAGGCAGTGGTTGGAAGACACACATGAGAAGTTGAGAAACATAAACAATTTATCAGAAGTCAGAGTATGATTTTTTCAGCAAATTTAGTGTAGTGGAAAAGGCAACACAGACAGAGCTTGAGGGAAATTAGTATCAGCAAAGGATTATTAAATGTATCTATCATGCATTTTGAGTTCAGGCAAAGCTCCATACAACTCACAGCCCTAGAATCACCGAACTATGGAGCTCAGAGAAGGCTTTAAAATTCTTTCATTGCCTCAGTTCCCTATATGTTGAATTTATGCAACAGATCACTAATCTGACTTCATAGATTGTTGGCAGTTGTAAAGGATAAGACAGACACTGTGAATATAGTGTATATTAAATATCAGATACCCAAATGTAACTTTGGTGATAAATATGTGACTTCATTAACACAAATACTAAAAAAGAAATGTAGTAAAAAAGAAAGTTAATAGTGTATTTGTACAGTCAAATGATCTCCCATGGAATAGATGGACCTCACTTAGGTCTTGAAAGGACAGACTGGTTAGTGAAATAAAGGTGAGTATGCCCAAGGGAGAAGAAAAATCATAAGTGAAGGGTGGGAAGTAAGACAGAGCATAGTGTATGGGGGAATCAAGAGTGTATGAGTTCATTCGAGATATCTGGTTATATGATAGAGTGGATTTATTCTAATAATGTCAGCTATCCCAAAATGGGGGGGTGTTACTCAATTTTGCAGGTTGCCATTTTTTAAATTTGGACTCAGAACATGCTGGTGTATTAGCAGGTTTCACTAATTGCTAATAGTTAATATGATGACATTTTTGATAATCCAGTTAAAAATGAGAGAATTAGGATCAAGATATAGGACTTTGTCATATAATCCTACTAAATTACTATCGGAATTATAGCAGAGGTGGTAAAAAGGAATAAACCAGTAACAGGTATCTGAATGAAGTTGAATTTAGACACAGAGGTTGGGAACATGGAGGTCTGGGAATAGGACAGCTATCTTTCATTGTTAAATATTATGTTTCATTTGAATACCAGATGAATATACCATTTTTATAAAAAATTAACTAACAAAATAAGTTTTCTTCATAATAATATTAAATAGGGTTTTCTTGAGGAAAAGTTATAGCCAGTTATGAAATGTAATGAGTAAGCCTGAATATCTTCATAGAATAGGGTCTCATGATTGCTTATCATTCCTTACGTGTCATCAAAAAAAAACTTAATTAAGACTCTGGTTTATAGAAACATCCCATACAGTCAGCATATATGCTGAAAGCATGAAAAATATTTTTTCTTCAGTATACAAAGATATTTCCACTATAGGCATGAAGAGCATTATGTAATGATATTTTTGCTAGGGAAATTTCTAGACTTCATGGTTTCATCTTGCTTCTTAAGAACAGAATCCTTTACATGTCACTATTCTTAGGTTCTTACAGGGTATTTTCCCTTCATATTATTCTATATCCATAGCATGATATTAGGGAATATTCACACACAAACACACACATACACCCAGATGCACATCATACACCCACACATACACACACACACCTCTATTTTAAAAGGAAACCTAAGCCCCTAAAATTATAGAGATGTCCTTACTATTTCACCATACATTTTAGGCTATGGCTTCACAAACCATATAGCAATAATATGTGGGTTCTTTATTAAGCTAGTGAACCAATAAGCATGCAAAAAATTTTTAAGGAAGTGCCTAAATGTGCAACAATTTTACCATGTCTCTCACCTCGCTCTGAACAGATATGGTTGATAACTGACCATTAAGAACATTTCATAGTTCAAAATCCAACCAAGTTTATTTAGGGAACCATCAGTATATTAACACACAAAAATTAATCTTTCCCTCCTTCCTAAATACCACTAACCATATGCTGATGTCCTAAACCTGACTCAGTCTCAGTCTATTCAAATTCATCCCTAAGCACAAAGCTTCTTACATGAAAATTTGGTCAGTTCCCTGCTCAAAACCATTTAATTGCTCAGAGTTCTTAGTTGCATGAATCTGTCTTGCTTAACCAACAAATAATTGAGTATAAGTATTAGATAAATAACAGAATAAGGCGAGAAGACTGAAAAAAAGTTGGATAGGATAATAGGTGTGAGCCAAAGTAATTCTGTTCTTGCAGACAGTGTTATGTATACTTTTTTTAAAGGTATGGAAATGGATATTCATGACATTGGCACATATATTCCCCTGTCCCCTGCTACAAATGGAGAAGTGGTGAAAGTGCCACTTAGACCCCAGGCCTTCTGAGCTACGGCCCAGTTCTAGAGGGCACAGCCTTCCTGCCTGGTCTATTGGTGGCAAAGTAACTCACCTATTCAACCTTTTCCCACCTATGGCTAAGAAGAGACATCCATCCTTCCAGAGTGATTTGGGATACATGAGACAGACATGGTCATAGCAGATCCCTCAATAGAGATACTGGTATCTAAGAATTCCAGGATGATATTCCAAAAGCAGTAAATCAAATGCCTGTTGATGAGGGGTTACAGTAGAGATTCCAGAACTAGATCCCAGCTCAGCCAACATTTGTCAACTCCAGGAATTTCTACTATAAAATCTGGTAGGACTTCCATCAGGCTCTGCAAAGAGCAGCCACATTCTGTTTTCTTTAGCCCATACAGACTGTGGATACTCAGGCAAAATTCAACCATACCAGACAGACTCCCGAAGAAGCCAGAGGTACTGTACTCTAGACATGTTAGATCAGCTACTTGAACTTCTAGCCTCCTCTGAACTAGGGTACCAAAAATAAGATGAAAAACTTTCTGCATATTTACCATACATAGTCATCTCCTCTGCCTATTAGCTTCAAAAGGAGCAGATCCCAGGTTATGTTAGCTAAATCTATCTCTGTGCCTGATCATCACTGCTGAGTCCTTGGGCTGATACAACAGCATCTGACAAGTGGCCATCCACACATCCTTTGGGAATTCATTCAGGATGTTTTTTGTTTTTTCTTCCTGGATGCATTTCTAGTAGCTAGTATGTTAGTATTCTAACCCGTATATATCATCATGGCTATTGTACTAACCAGCAGTCACCAACATTAGTAATACAGTGGCTGTGAATCTCAAATACCCCAAAATCTTTATGCTGTTATACTGACAATCAAAACCCCAGTTTGGTGGATCCATTTGGTCAAGCCAAAAGGGATCTCTTTGCATGCATTGCTTCTATTGCATGACATGGGCAGTAGCTTCCTTCAATACTATACATAATGGAAAAGAGGTCCCCCATGAGGAGGAGCAGCTAGATGATAGAAACCAGAACGAGTTAGTGAGTCAATGAATTTTTTGACTCCAATGTTCACTGGTATTAAAAAAAAAAATGACTTCCTGACTCTCCAGTGCTTTCACAAAAAGGTGAAAACCCTTTGCCTAGATTTTCGGGCTCTTCCTACTATACGAGTTGCTTATCTCTCCAATCTGAAGGGAATTTGAACCACTAGACTCTTGGCATTTACCATTAAACTATAGAACTGCTTACATTTCAAAATAATGTATTTGGTGAAAATTATTGGTCAGTGATGTATTTTTCAGCTTCAAACAATGTCTTTAATATTTTCCTGATCATATCACTTAATTTCCCTTTGAAGAATATTAGTTAACTCTCCATATGTGGGAAATTGGTAAACAGTTTAATACACATAAAACCAGGAAAAATGGAGATTTTTTCCAAAGTCATAAGATGACTGGTAACAGCAGACTGAGATTTCTTACCTGGCAAAAATTGAAGTGCAGTGAGTGTGATAAGGTCAAAGTGAAAGTGAAGACCTCATTAGCCTGGAAAAAAAGGGAAGGACAAAATAGACATGTAGGAAAGCTTGACGACTAACATTCAATTCTTAATTGACTCTCAGTAGATTAATTCAAAGAAGTTTTTAGTAGGTAGAATGAGCCTTGACTGCTCAGAGTGATATTTTTAGTTCCACAGAAACATTTCAAGTTTGGAGCTAAATGAACAAAGATATTTAGAATGGGAATCAATTTCCTAATCCTTATTACCATGATATATTCTTAGCTATTTCATTTCCAACCTCAAGTAAAGGGCTTTGAGAAGTTCTGGTGTTTGCAACCTAAACTTTCCAAGATTCACTAACATTAAAAAGAAAAAAAAAAGCCTTCTGAGAAGGAGTTATCCATTCTTCTGTCATCTTAAAATTTCCTGTGTTCCTCTATTATCAAGCTATTTTATTCTGCTTTGTAGCATATTTGTTAAAATTCTGACCCAGACATATTTTCCAGCATTTTTTCCTCAATTAAAAGTAGATAGCAATCCTGATTTAATAGAGTTTTTGTGAGATCAATTTTGGTGATCTATGTAAAGTATCCAGCACACTGCCTTGCACAAAGTAGAGGCCAGTGATTTTATTTCCATCCTCTTGCTTCCTACTTTATTCTTTTTTACAGATATTTTCTTAATGGAAGATACAAAATCATATGTTATACTTTGTCCATTGTATGAGTTGAAATAGTGTTTTGCTGATTGGAGGAATTCTAACATGTATGAGTGTCAGAATTTTATAAACAAGGAATCTGAGGCCCAAAGTAATAAACAAGCTGGCCTAAAATGGCTTGACAAACCAATGGCAAAACCAAATTCTGATTATGTTTTTTTCTGGCATCCAAGTAATTGTTTTTGTTAATGAATTAATTTATTAAAAATATTAATAACTGCTATTACACTATCTCTTTTCTTTATTATCTCAAAAACATCTTGTAGGCATAGGAGTATTCTAGTTCCTTATCAAGAATTATTAGTTACTTTAGTAATACTCATAGGTCCTAGCATGTGCTGGAGTTCTCTTCCTGATTTCCACTGGTTGACTAGTGTAATGGTTATTTCTATGATTCATAGCTAGTTAACCACAATAATATTCAAAGTAATGAGTAATTTTTGGTATTTAGTAGGAAAGGACAAAATTCCCTAGTTCTGACATTGTTGCACAATTAGATATCAGTGTTTGTCTTGATACTTTCCAACTAATACCAAAAGCCATATTTATATAATTATTTTTACCTGCTTTGGACAAGATTCATTTAAATATCTTGGTGTTTCAGTCTCTTCATCTGCACCTGAAAAACAGACATGATTCCATCATATAGTTGAAAGAAAACTTGTTAAATCATGTGTTTTACAACCCTACTACTGGTTAGAGAGCACTGTACATGGTCAGTGATGGTCATGACCTTCTTCTTCCCAAATAAGCTTCATTAAGCAAGAGAGGTTTCCTGTTACTACAGAAAAGTTGGAGGACTTAAGAGGTGAGCCTCAAAGTAATTGCAACTTGAGGATCCATTGCCTAAATGTCACAAAATCAAAATAAGTACTTTTCTGCACTTGGTATTATCTGTGGCATATCTGCACACTTAATATAAACTAACTTCTCTAGGGCACATGTGTGCTTCTTTTGTTCTCTCCTCAGTGGTGTGTACTACTGTTGTGTAAAAATAGATAGGTACAATGAATCTTTCTGGATGTAATTTCATTATGGATATTTTTCCTTGTCCATTATCAGAAAGATTAAAAAAAAAAAAAGGAATCACCATTAACTTTAGAATAATGTGTTAACTTTATAAAGCCACGAAAAAAGTTTATTTAAATAATAAATGAATGAAGGGTATATAGAGAAAATCACACCACTGAGATCAAAGGAGTAGAAAATCTCTTTATCTTAGGGTGGTCTTTCTCAATTCCACAGATAAGTCTCATGAACTGGCTTTGAAAGATGGACAGACAGATGGGGTGCCTGACAGTCAGTTAAGCATCTAACTTCAGCTCAAGTCATGATGTCAGGGTCCTGGGGTCTTGGGATCCAGCCCTACATCAGGTTCCATGATCAACAGGGAGTCTGCTTTTCTCTCTCTCTCCCTCTGCCCCCACTCATGCTCTATCTCTCTCAAATAAATAAATAAATTTTTTTTAAATATCGATAGGCAGATGAGTGAATAAAGATGATTCATCCTATTATTCATATACATGCACATATATATGAATAATGTAATGAATATGTATATATATGAATAATGGAATATTACTCAGCCATAAAGAAGAATGAGATCTTGCCATTGGCAAAAAATGGATGGAGCTAGAGGCTATAATGCAAAGTAAAATAAATCAGTCAATGATAAACATTGTATGATTTCACTCATATGTGGAATTTAAGGAATATAACAAAGAACAAAGAAAAAAGAGATAAACCAAAAAACAGACTTTTTACTATAGAGAACAACCTCTGATTGTTGTTAGAGTGGTGGTAGGTGAGGAGATAGGTGAAATAGATTATGGGAATCAAGGAGTACACTTGTGATGAGCACTGGATAGAATTATTATGTCACCATATTATATGCCCATAACTAATATAGCACTCTATGTTAAATATATTGGAATAATAATAAAAAAAGATGGATAAACAAATTATAGAGCCCTGACTGAAACCATGCAATAACCTAATACTTCCATATTTATGTATGAAAGAATTCCATCTTCCAAAATAAACTGCCAAACATGCATCAGTGTCTGTTTCATGAATTAACATGGATTATCACTGAACTTGAATGGTAAATGTGTCACAGATCTGCTTTGGATAACACATGCCGAAGTGTAACTCGACATGGTCTGTCAAAGGTTTGGCCAGTAGAGAATGATGATTAAATGTCTATTATATATGACAACCTGTAAAGACTCTCTGGTTACTCCTGAGGGACTTGGATGTAAACAGGTTCATCTTTTACAACTGAGAGTCAAAGCAGAGCTACCTAATTTCTGCAACTTATTTATGAACCTCATGGTTTACTTTTAAAGGTTGATCTTAATTTTTTTATCACTATAATTATTATTATTTTATTACTTTCTTTTTTTAAGAGAAAGAGAACATGATCAGGCTGGGGCAGAGGGAGAGCGTGAGGGAGAGAGAAGTTTAAGCAGGTTCCATGCCCCAGCATGGAGCCCTATGTGGGGCTCAATCTCATGACCTTGGGATCATGACCTGAGCCAAAATCAAGAGTCAGAAGATAAACTGAGTGAGTCACCCAGGTGCCCCAAGACTGACCTTACTAATCTATGGGTTTATTTTCTCCACAAAGTCTTATTTTACCCTGCCAAATATTTAATAGACACATTTTTTAATAAGGTATACACTGAAATATTGTGAAATAATTTAAATATCTTACAAAGATATGACAACTAACTAAAATGATGGCATGCCCACTTCAAGGTATATTATAAACCACTGGAAAAGAGTTACATAAAGATAACAGCATGCCATAAAAAAAATTAATGTTAAGTGAAAGAAAGAGGTACGCTAAGTGATTTTTTTGTATGCTAAGTGAATAAAGTTGTACATGAAAAAAACTTATAAGTTCATAGTAGCAACAAAACTTTTTGAAATGTATTTTCTTTATTCAAATTCTTCTTAAATATATTTTACATATATGTGTGTATTTATTATATTAGAATTGAGAAATTATTGAGGTGCCTGGTTGGCTCAGTTGGTTAAACTTCTGACTCTTGGTTTCAGCTCAGGTCATGATCTCAGAGCCATGAGATGAGCCCCATGTTGGGGCTCTCTCTCTGCTCCTCCCCTACTCATCTGCTCTCTTTCTTTCTCTCTCTTTCTAAAATAAATAAATAAAATCTTTTAAAAATGTATAGAATTGAGAAATTTTTGACTTTTATCCAAAACATTGAAAGCATGGCTCTGAATTTTTAAAGAAAATCTACAATTAATTGTCCTTATAACTTATCACACCTGATTATTGAGTTCAAATTTCTTTATATTTTTGGGTGAAAATTGTTTTTTATTTTTGTTTTTTTTAGTTTGGTGTCCTTTTTAATTTTTTTTTTCTCTTTGGGTGTAATTTTTTTTATTGTTTTGAGGTCAGGAGATGTAATTCATAATCACTGACTTCCACAAGTCACCAAATAGTTCTTTTTTTTCCTTAAGATTTTATTTATTTATTTATTTACTTGAGAGAGAGATAGAGCACAAGCAGGCAGATGGGCAGGCAGAAGAAGGAGAAGCAGGCTCTCCATAGAGCAGAGAGCCCAATGAGGGGCTCAATCCTGGGGCTCGATCCCAGGACCCCAGGATTGTGACCTGAGCTTAAGGTAAATGCTTAACTGACTGAATAACCCAGGCTTCCCCCAAATGTTTCTTATGAGAAAGAATTTTAAGTTGCTTCTGGACATATTTAAATGTAAAATGAAGCTTAACCTATGACTGCCATACTGAAATTTCAATTTGAGTAACACTGATCCTAATTACATTTCTTCTTAGGCAACATCATTCTCTATGCAGCTCCGTAAACTTGCCTGCTTTTTTTTTTTTCTCCTTAGTATAAAGCCATAATAATCCTCTGACATTTTAAATATTTTATTTATTTTTTTTCTTTTTTGCAACATAAATGACATAAGAGAAGCGTGTTTTTTCTTTTTCCTTTTTTTTTAAATTTTTTTGTTTGTTGTACCTCCTGTACCTCTGATATAATTTACATACAATAAATGATTGGATGGCTGAATGAAGAGGAATGGAAGGAGAACAAAACAGTTAATTAGGAACAGGAGAATGAGGCATTAATGTCTATCTGCATACCTCCTTGAAATTTCCAGAAGTGAGATCAGAGACACATAGTTGGAGTTGTCCCTCAAGGTTTCTATGTTGTTTACCAGGTTTGCTGCCTGGATAAAAGAGAAAATTACACTTTTCTTTCAAATTAGGTATGGTCATGGGGCTCCATGACTCAGAAGAGATGCATGGAAGTGATATATATACCAGTATTAAAGTGACACTTTAATAATGCATAGCTACCACATTCCCTTTCTCTTGTCTAAGTTGTCGTGGAAACACAGAGATGGATAACCATCATCCAGGGCCCTGTGTGAAGATAGCATAGAGCAGTGTCTACCCTGTTGACTTGAGATGGACATGTTACACGAATTTGACATAAAACTTCATGGCTTCATGCTCATTTGTTATAGAATCTGTACCTCAATCCAATCTTCACCATGGTCTGCATCTCCCATAACTAGAACCTATCATATAACAAACACACAATAAGCATTCTTTGAATGAGAAAGAAGGATAGAAGAACAGAAGGGAGGAAAAAAGAAGGAAAGGGGGAGGAAAGAAAGAAAGATAGAAGTTGGAGCACAAGACAAGGATGAGTGAAATGTTTCAACCACATCAAGTTAATCCCTTGAAATTTTCCAGAGCAAAAGAAGTCAGAGGCACAATGCTTAGTATCATATATGTGACTAAGAATAAAGGTTGAAATTAAATGATGTATGTTCAGTGGTGGATCTTAAATATCTTAGTTAAGAATGAAATACTTGTTGGGGCACCTGGGTGGCTCAGTGGGTTAAAGCCTCTGCCTTTGGCTCAGGTCATGGTCTCAGGGCCCTGGGATCCAGCTCCACATCGGGCTCTCTGCTCAGCAGGAAGCCTGCTTTCCCCCCCTCTCTGTCTGCTTCTCTGCCTACTTGTGATCTCTCTCTCTGTCAAATAAATAAATAAAACCTTAAAAAAAAGAATGAAATACTTGTTAATTAACATAACTGTATACTACTATGCACTGGGAACTATTCTGGGTTCTCTAAACAAATACATGTTACGTAATTTATTAATTTTCTATGTAACTTTTTATATTAAATTACTAAAACAGTACTTATTAATATTTTATTAACTAATTTAAATAATTGAAATATTATTTTATTTAAATTTATTTTATTTAGATTCTCTGTCATGGATGAAATAGACTGCAGAAGGGTAATGGCAGAATCTGAAACACCAGTGGCAACTGCTTGAGGTAAATATGAATAAATGTGCTTCCTAAGAGAAGAAAACATAATAAATAAAATCTTAAAAAAAAAGGGGGGGTACCTGGGTGGCTCAGTGGGTTGAAGCCTCTGCCTTTGGCTCAGGTCATAATCCCAGGGTCCTGGGATCAAGCCCCACATTGGGCTCTCTGCTCAGCAGGGAGCCTGCTTCCCCTTCTCTCTCTGCTTGCCTCTGCCTACTACTCTGCCTCTGTGATCTCTGTCTGTCAAATAAATAAATAAAATCTTTAAGAGAAGAAAACATGGACTCCAGTCTAAGCTCTATTACTTATAAATTCTATAATTTAGGGGACATTGTTTGATTTAGCTGAGCCTTATCGATACAACTAGAATAAAAATTATTCCTATCTTATAGTTTTAATGATCCAAATCAATACGTCGATAAGGACCTTAGCCAAATGTTTAGCAGTTTTCATAGATGTTCTCTCCTTTGTTTTTGCTTTGTTTTATTTTTGTTTATTTTTACTTCTGGAGCCATCAAATTAAAACTATAAAGTGGGCATTATTATGTGTCACTTATGTAAGGGAATAACTGAAGCTTTGATAAATTATGTAACTTGATCAAGGGGAAAAGAAAAGAGACGAAGTTGTGATAGATACTGGAAGCCCAAGCTTCGCTCACTGTGATAGGCACTTCTGGGTGCTCTCACATAAATCAACGAAGCAATAAATATTGGGAATGCATGCTTTCTGACATCACTATGTTAGAGATTCTATGACATGGTCCATGCAGGAGAGTACCCTTCACATCATCTAGATACATGTGGAAGCACAGACAACGAGAACTAAGCCATGCAACTAGCACACAATTAATAAGCACAGAGATGGACAAGTCACCTCAGAGACAAAATATTCCCTGGGTGGGTGAGCAGTATCATAGTCGTCCTAGGAAAGGCTGTACCAGTCATAAAGACGGTTCAGCAATAGAGATTTCTGAAAGAAGCAGAGAGACAAGTATCAACACTTCCTATCCAGAAGTTTCCAGGAATCTTGGTCTTTGGACTAAAGCTCCATTCCTTCCAAGCCTTACAGCAACACATCAAGAGATAGAAATGGCAGGCTGACAGGTGTGCCAGGGGCCTTCAGGGAGAAAAGGCTCTAGATCCTGCCCCAAGCTTTCTAGTTCAAAGAACCTGACAGTTTTCATTACAACTTACTATTTATTTTACATTTAGATTTATATCCTATGTGCTTCTTTCGCATGAGACAGCCTTCAAATCCCCTCCATTTTAAGACACTTATGAATCAAGTTTCTACACCCACAAGGCAAAGGGCCAGACAGCTTCTCTGATACATAGTGGTGCTTGACCAACCAGCATTTTCCTAGTGACACTCTTCATTTGTTGAGAGTTTCCTGCAAACTTTTTGAACTAGTAGCTAGACCTATTATCTGATGCTGTTCCTATCATTGCAGTTAAAAAGTAATGCAGTTAAGGAAGAGTACATTTATATAAGAACAATTTTATGTTATATATTGCATAAATAGGTACATCTATAATGATGGTGGTGTGTCATTCATACATACATGTATGCACATCTATATAAAGATGTGTATATGCACATTTATGTATATGTATATGTGCATATATGCATATACATATGGGTATATGTAGTTTTTATTTTTATTAATTACCTATTATTGCTTAACATATCAAAAACTTAATGGCTTAAAACAGCACACACTCATCTTCTCACAGTTGTTTTCAGGTTCACTTTTTTTGTCATGGCTTAACTGGGTCCTCTACTTCAAGGTTACACAGTCAAGGTATCAGGGCTATTGTCTCAACTGGCAAAGGACCTCTTTTAAGTTCATTCAGTAGGCATTCATTCATTCATAAGAGTCATTGGTAAAACTCGATTTTTTGCAAGATGTTGGACTGTGGACCTCAGTTGCCTGCTGGCTATTGGCTGAAAGCCACACTTCCTGCTTTCCCTACGCGGGACTCTCCAACAGGACAGTCTACTTTTTCAAAGCTAACAAGAGAAAGAAAGTTAGCTGGTGGGTAGATACAGTCTTGTTTAACCTAATCACAAATAATCATTCTATTACTCTTTTTCATATTCTTTGAGCTGGACACAAGTTTTTCAACACAAAGGGTTTTTATATGTCTGTGAATACCATGACACTGGGAATATTAGTGGGGGTGAGTATTTAGAAGTTTTCTCACTACAGGATATTCTTTCCATATCTATTATTTTATTATTTATATGTTTCTCATAATAACCCTCTGAATCAATTATCATTACCCCTGTTTGCAAGATGGAGAAGGATAAGGTCTTTAGACTTAAGTGATTTATCCAGAGTCAGGTCACCAAATCAAACAAACAAACAAGCAAACAAAAAACAGAATTGGGCTTAGACTTGAAAGCCTAGTTCAATTTCCTCTGCAAATATGCCTCATTTTCTCAGGTGGGTTGGGTGACTCTCTAAGAAACACTATCTGATTAAGGGCCTTAAAGAATTCAGACAAGTTTTATTAATCTAAAGCTTGATCTGTGATATCCTTGGGTTTTTATTCTTTTGATCTTTAAATGCCTTCAACTTTTATTATTGGGGAATTAAGAATGGAAGAAGGAGCCCTGGATAATTGAAAATGGTTCACTTCCACAGATATTATGGGTTACCAGAGAATAGATACTAAGAACACTTGGCAATGGTTACTTCAGCATGTTTGACTGAAGGGTTATAAACCAAAAAGAACTTATCATCTGGTCAGTGGAAATAAATTGTGAGGCATTCATAGATCCTCCTTGGACCTAATTAAAGGAGTCAATTCCATTAAGTTGAATCACAATTCACTCAGATCCACTTGTTGCCAGGCAGTATGGTGGGCACTAATAACATAAAATGAGTGAGAAACAACAAATCTTATCCTTGAGATCAACATTATAGAAAAGAGTGTAAGGAAATTGGCTTGGTCTTTCCTGCAGCAGTTCTCTGTGAATATCTGACTTTTCCCTAGGCAAACACTTGCCCCTAGAAGCAGAAGTCTAGGAAAAAAAAAATCTTTTCTGTATATTTGTGGCCCTTCTGAACAGATTTCAGAAGATTCTGCTTAGGTCCTTCCAATCTACCTTCTTCCTCCCATTTCATCTTAGGGAGCAATTTATATTCTACCCTTTCTTTGCACCCAAGTTCATAATGAGTATAGTGAAGAAATTTTAGCACTTTCTTTGCCAAAGGCTTCTCAAAGGAGATAATAATAATAATAAAAAAGTCCAATAAAACTTCTACAGAAACCCCAATGTTACATCCAATGTTTCATGTACTGGGCATTATTGAACCTCTTCTAACATGATTGTGGCGTTATTGAATTGGACATGTTTGATGAAGGCCATTTTTTAATTGCAACTATCCATTTTAAGGAAAAAAAAGTAAAAGACCATTCATGTTGTTGCTGTATGTTCTTATATAAATTATATTTTACTATATGTCAAATATATACAATGTTTATAATCTGAATTATAAAATATAAATATATATAAATATAAAGAAAAGACAGATAAATATAATAAAATAAATAATTTAAAATATCCACTGATTCAAAGACTTTTGAAGGTGAGTTGTGTCTTTTGATCTAAAAAAAAAACTTCCACAAATGACATATTTTTTTTATAAAGGCACCCCTAATAGGGCATAAAAAGTTAATTTAATAATATTCAATGTCATTACACTGAGATGCCAAGATTAATTAGAGAAGGTGTTTGATCACAAAAATACTATGAACTTTCTCCCCCTTTTCCATGATGAATTTAAATATGCACTTGATAAAGGACAGCAAAGAGGGAGAAGAAAATTATGCATGCCACTTTTTGAGAGTGTTATAATGACAAGCAAAATTAACTGCATATTTATTAAGAAATCCTTTATATTTTCTTATTTTTTCTTATGGCCAATATGACTTTGTGTTTGTAAAACAAAGCCATTGTTAAATTTACATAATTGAGCAAGAGCATGTAATTCTATTTATTAAATTAAACAAGAAAGTTGATTCACCTTTTGATAGTTGCCTGTATCTAAATTCCACAACGTATAACCCAAAGTATATTAGTTTGGTCTGGGGAAAGATAGAGGTTTATGGGAAAAGTGTATGAATATTGATATACACTACAAAGTCATCCATGCAGCCATCATCCATTGCAAAATTTTCAGTAGTCACCTCATCTGCTCTGATAGCTCCCAAGCACAGAACAAAATCCAAATAGTTCAACAGGGGCACCTGGGTGGCTCAGTGGGTTAAAGCCTCTGCCTTCTGCTCAGGTCATGATCCCAGAGTCCTGGGATCGAGCACCGCATTAGGCTCTCTGCTCCGCAGGGAGCCTGCTTCCTCCCCTCTCTCTCTCTGCCTACTTGTGATCTCTCTCTCTCTGTCAAATAAATAAAATCTTAAAAACAACAACAACAACAAATAGTTCAACAATACATATGTTTGATGGAGATGATCTTGGTGCAGTGCCTGCTACTATGTATTATGTGTTATCTGTCTATGGTGAGGTCATTCATTGCTTACCATTGCCAAGTTTCTGCCTTTGTCTCAAACAACTCAGACTGGCTTTGCCTAAGGCAGTGGCAACTTCTATCTTCGGGAAGGCAGGTGCTTATCCTAAACCCAGAAACATTGCAGAGCTATTGCCACCATGAAAATTCCATTGCATTTTGATACCAATTGATTTAGGAAACTGCATGTAAATATTGCAATATCTTTCTGGGCAATAAATGTAAGGTAAAATCTTTGGATTGGGGGGCGTGGTGGGAAAAGTTCTGGGAAATATTTTCCTCTCAGGGAAAAACAAAACAAAACAAAACAAACAAACAAAAAAACCCTGAAGTCTTATAAAGAGAAAATCTACTGCCATCATTCTTTTTGCCTCAAATTGGTATTGGTGTGGGAAGATGTTGCCTGGAGCATAGCAGGCGTATTATGACTAAGAGGTGACAAGTTAAAAGATTGAGGATGGGAGGACAATAAAATAGAGACAATTGCCACACCAAACCTGGATCCTACATTCATACTTTTATTTGAGATCTTCTCATTTTAAATCTACTATAGAATTTGTTGTAGGAGCCTACATCCCTCTACACAATCAGAGAACAGAGAACGGAGATAATCACATTCGAAGCCTCCACAGCTGGTCGGACATGATCTAGTCTCAGCCACCAACCAGATGCAGCCACCTGGATCTTGAACCTGGAGGTAGTGGCCCAAAAAAGCAGGGAGGGGAAATTTTTGGGTCTTTGGTGCTGGCAGCAGCTGTGTGTCCCTGTTTGGGAGCCCAGCCACCCAGGCCAGGAGCCAGCCAGATTCCCTGCTGCTGCCCTGGTTACCTTTCTGCTTTGCGTCATGGCATGCTCCCCAGATTGGGTTGTTCAGCAATCTAAGAGCTTCCTTGTATGTTTTCAATCCTTTTCTTTTGCTAAAGTCAGCCCACGTCAGTTTGGGATGTCAGTGACTTGGAATGAAGAATCATTGTTGATTCACAAATATTCTTATGCTCAGCTCAAGAAGGTTTAGGGTAGAATTTAGGAACTTGTACTCTGAAAAGACTCCCCTGGTGGTTGAGATTATCAGCTAAATTTGAATCTCACTGGACAGATGAGATTTCATTTATTTTTTTCCCATTATTTTTCAGCATTGGAATTGTTTCAATGTCTGTTTCCTGTTGCTTAGATGCACTTTTTAAGCTCCTTATAAGCAGAATTACCCTTTGGTGAAACTTTCCAGTTAGCTAAATTTCCTTTAAGAATCCCTTTATTCCACCTGCTTCTCATCCCATCCTCAGCTCCAGCTCACCTGCATCCTGCTTTCTCCCAGTACACAGAGGCACCCACTCTCCCTCCCTTACTAGAAACTTTCCTTAGGACAGACGGATCTGATAGCATTCATTCCTTCTTTAGTGTGAATGCAAACCATTTTTTTTCCTCTCAAAATTATTTACATTTTTCCTTCTGTCTCAATGTGGAAAAATATTTTGTCTCTAGAATCTGAACATCATAAACATAATATCAGTGTCTTTTACTTATTAATATAAAGTTTCATTCAGGAATCCAGAAAGATAGGAAGACGTTTACTTACCCTACACACACACACACACACACACACATAAATATATATATACATGTATATATATTGTATATATGTATATATATATATATTTTTTTTATTCAAACAAAAAATGGTAAAAGCAGCTTTTGCTGAACGTTTCTACATGTGACACCAATAAATGTAAATCTTCAGAGAAACCCGTGTTTCCCTTAACCACAAGATCTCATACTTGGAACTGGGCTGATATGTTCCACAGATTACCCTCTCACTTACTTAGGAGATTTCCTTTTGTTTGTTTGTTTGTTTTTGATGTGAAGAAGCTGCCAACTAATGAATCTGGATTCTGCATATACAGTGCACACTTTATTATTTTACGCTGCCAAAATAATCTTGCGAAGTAAGTGGTAGCTATACATTACTCAAAGGAGGACCTCATGGTTCAGAGAGTTTAGTTTATGATTATACAACTTGTAGGTATCAGAGCTGGAATTCAAACCCATGCCCTGGAACCAAGTACTTCCTACTACCCATTGCAGTCACATTTTAAAGCAAAGCAGAAGGCACCCATGGGAATGAGTTTCACAGAATAATAGACCACATGTAGAGGCCCTGTTCTGTTTTGTTTTTTCCCTTTATATTTAATGATCTATTTTCCTGCTGAGAAATTAAATATGTTCCTTGAAGACCAGGGCTATGACTTCACTTTGTGAAGACACCCTGGTACTTAAGGCAGAGCCTTGGGAGATCCCCAGGTGCAAATAATATGTCCCTTGCTTCTTGCCTGGGATGAGCATGTAGAGGAATTTAGGATAAGACTGTGCATTAACATTCATTTGTCTGCCAACATAGAGTGCCTGATCAGAGAGACACTGCTCAGTAAATATTTGTAGAGACTCTCATAGCCAAAGGCAGAGTTCCAAATAAGTAAAAAATATATATATGGTGATACCTTCCTTTTCTGTGTTTTTCCAGATCTGAAAGAATTTACATTAGCATGGTTCTTTCATTTGCAGAATTTCCACCATGATATATTTTCTAGTTCAACCTTCAGAGATCAGCGGGATTTTGCAGAATGAGCACTACTTAAATACAGTTGGAAATTAGGAGGAAATCATCTCATTCCCTTTACCCAGAACAGTAAGCTGACAACCCTTGAAGAGTTGAGATAGGCTTGAAACTCAATATACTGAAGTGAGATATTAGGAAATTATTCTACCTGGACTCCTTCTTAACTTAATGAGCAATTAAATTTCATTCTTACTTTGAAATTGCAGAGGTAAGTGAGCCCAATTGCTTTGAGCTTCCTTCTATAGAATATTTTCTAAAGGCAATAATTTAGTAGAAAAGTAATTGCACCTTATTGTTGGAGAAATTCAGCCATTGTGGGTTATCAGTATGTTTAGTGGAACACTAACCATTGAAGACAATAAAGGACATTTTGTGAAGACAACAAAGATCATTTATAAAATTATTTCCCTCAAGAAATTAATAGAGTGAATTCAGGCTTTGCAGAGAAGTAAGCCTTGGTTCAAATTGTGTTTTGACACTTACAGGTGGGGTGGTCTTTTGGGGCAGTTTCATATTTCTGTTTTTTATTTTCTGTTTCCACAAAGCTACAAGGTTGACACTCATATCACCAATAGGCTACAAAGATTAAATGAGATTAGGCACATATGTAGCTGCTAGCATAATTCGTAAGACATATGCAATGTTTGGTCAATGTTGCTTCTTCACATTGCTAAGTAAAATATCAGTTTGTTGATGCTACTTTTTGGTTAGATAGAGTAAGATGACTTGAAAGAAAGGGTGCAGACTGTACTGTGTGACCTTGGGAAGTTCATTCAGTCTCTTAGAAACTCAGTTTCTCATATGTTAATGACCAGGATAGCTACAAATTTTAATGGTTATCAGTAAAATAAAGTCAGTATGTATCACTAATACAGAATATCATAAAACAGTAGGCATGTAAGGCAGACCTGCTCTTAGCTAAGTGTTTTTGTCAATGATATCACTGGTGACATTGAGAAGCTCACTTTGATATGCACCACATTTTTCTGAGAAACCAGACTTGGTCTAACAGAAAGGTTCCTGGTCAGGATGCCATGTTTTTTCCTAGTCATTTTGACACTGTTTCTTACTGGAGTTTTTGTGATCTGCCTGCATAGTCATTTTAGTCATTATGGTAATTTAATTACTCCTAGGTTTATGTGGCATGGCTTACTAAAAATTTTAAAAGTGGGCATTTGTCTCCCTTGGAAACATAAAAATCTGAGTTTGTTTCACTGGTTATCTTGTGTCACATCCTGCCATCTATGAAGATAATGAATTAAGGAACTCTTCTTATTGCATAAATAAATACCCATTTTAATATTTACTGCAAAGGCAAATAGTATAGAGGGTGTGCTGAGTAGTGGCTGAGCTATAATTCTCTATCCTAAGAATGGGGAGTTGGGTTAAATGTCCTTCTTAAGTTAACATCTGCATGAATTTCTACCCTCTTTCTTTCAAGCTAGATAGAGTTTGCTTTTAAGCATCTTGACCATAATTAATAGTCCCAAAGGCTTATCATAAAACAAATATCTAATTTAAAAGTGTTGGGAGTTTATAAAAACAGCCACATAGAGCCTTGGTATTTTATAAATATAAAAATAAACACATCATAATTTCTGTTTTTAAGACTTGAGAAACTTTTTCAAAAGGCATTATGGTACCCCAAGCAAGCATTTTATCTATCTAAACTCCCCAATCCAGCATAGGCAGACAGTGTGGGTTTTTTTGTTGTTGTTTGTTTGTTTGTTTGTTTGTTTTTGTCTGTAAGGCTTTATCATGCTCTGATCTAACCATATCCTTAGCTCTGGAAGAGAAGCAGGAAGCATGGCAGTTGCAAGCATAGGTTTTAGAGTCAAACAGATATACTCTGAAATCTTGATCTACCACCTGGAAATTAGGTAACCTTGAGCAAATTACTTACCCTTTGGGGCTTCAGTTTCTTTCTTCATAAAATCATAACAACAGTGTTTATCGAAAAAGACTTCTGTGTGGATCAAATGAAATAATATTTCTAGGTCAGTGCGAGAATGTAATAACTGCCAAACAATTGTATGAAAAGTGTTGTTGTTGTTACTATTATTATTATTATTATGAAGTTTATCATTATGAAGAAGGAATTGATAGGGAAGAAAAAGAAAAAGGAAGATAAGTATATAGATAATCTACCCAATCTATAGGTCGTTCAATCTCCCAAAACAAATGTTAGTACCAGTAAAATATATTAGGACAAGGCCTCCTAAGGCTTTATGTGAATGAGACCCTACTGACACTGTAACAGACAAACACAAATGAACCAATTCCACTTAATCTGTGAAATGTAACCTGTGATAAGCACTTGGGAGGAAGCTATGGTTTACATTTCTACTGGGCAGCTATATTTCAGAACTGGTCATTCTGGTACTGATCTACTATATGCCCTAAAAGGAATCAGGGCTTTGGAGTCAAAACATTTTTTTGTAATTCAATTTTTTCTTCATGTTAAAGATGTTCTCATTTTCTTCTCAAATATTTGATTCTTGTTGGTATTACCAACATCAGGAAACAATTGACAAGTGTACCTAAATGAACTTTGTAGAATAACTTCTCCTTCAAAGCTCCACTGTCATGCTCCAGAAAGGGCTCTCTTCTCACAATGTGGACTGCTTCACCAATCACAGGTGGGGATGCCATAGGACACCATGTCCCACCTGCCTTGCTAAAATCAATAAACTCTTGAGCAAACTTTAAGAGGACGGATATATCCTCAACTTAAAAACAAAACAAAGCAAAACAAACCAAAAGAAAGAAAAACGCTTGAAGAGCTTGGGCTTAGCAAAATATAATTACTCAAGTTGGAAAAGGGCCAAAATGTCAAGTTTAATAATCATGACTGAAAAAGCTATAAATGTCTTGGGACATTTTTAATGATCACTTTTTTTGCAGCATATTAACATCCACTTCCAATTCCCAAGCCCCCAAGGTGGGAAGCACTACATAGAAAGGGTCCTCCCAACATCTTTTGGTGGGATCTGTAGCAAAACTTGCAGGTGGTTGAAATATTTCAAGGACAGAGATGCTATGTGTCCAAGGACCATGGTATCTGTAAGAAAGTGAAATCTCTAATCTCAGAGATGAGATAGGTTTCCTTCTGGAAACTTATTCTCAAGTGTCCAAAAATGTTATTGGCTATTTTCATCACCACAAATGTGTCCAGGCAAGATGATGTCTGATGTCTCCTTTATGCCTCCCCTGGGCTGGACTGAGTAGGGGAGGATGTTGAGGAAGAGTCAGTCTGTCAAGCTCTGCTGTCCATTCATGCAGATCCAGAGTGACCTCCCTTCTGCACCATGTCACCTTGTCATAGAGGTCATATAATGAGACTTTAAAAGGCCACCTTGAAGAAGAATAAGGGATATTCATTGTAAGCCATATGAAGAGAGTTCCATAGGACAGAATCAAAATTCCTTAAGGATATCAGAAGCTGAACTGAAAGTTATAATTTATCAGGAAGGAGATTAGTAGATGCACTTCATCTGGCAAATTGTGTGCCTTGGGAGGATTACACTTGGGAAGTCATGACAGGATCTGTGCAAGGCAAAGAGTTGCTGCTGTGTGATTTCAGGGGACTTTTTATGTGTAAGTGCCAAAGGAAAATAATGAACCTCACCAACTGCTAGCCAAAATGAAAAGAAAAAAGAAAATGAGAAAGAAAGAAAATAAAAAAGAAAATAAGAAAAAAGAAATATTTGCATTTACTATATATATATAATATATTATATATTATAATTATATATAATTATAATATATATTATTGCATTATAAATATAATCATTATAAATGCAATCAATAAATATTGATCTACATGGAGGATTCATAATATTTACCCCAAATCTTTCATGAATGGTATATGGTAGCTGGTGCAAAGATGGGATCCAAAGAACTGAATATTCTGAGAAGCCTCCATTGAGACAAGGAAAGACATGACACTTGGGGAATATAAAACTCCCTAATACACAGATCTCTAGGGAGGGTAAAAATGAAAACAAATCCAAAGTAGGCAAAGCAGAAGTCAGAGCCCAGAATGGAGAACCAAGAATCTGTACTTTGGAGACATGACAGTGGACAAATTGGGACCAAGTAAGAATAATACAGACTGGTCATGAAGGACTTACCTCTGAGAACCACAAGGTTGCTGAGGACTTGTTTTTAGGAATCACAGGAGTGCAAAACTGTGGACACTTCAATTTGACTTAATGCTAGGGAGCAATGATAAAATAAGGTAACCACCTCCTTGGCTCAGTGTAGTAGGAAAGTAGATAGGAATTATTTGGTAAGTATTTGCTAACATTTATTTTATTGCATTTTTAAAATTTTCCAATTTTATTTTTTTAACTTTCCAATTCTAGAAGGGAACGAAAACTCTAGGGAGTATCAAGGAATATGAGCACCCTATTAGAAGTAAGTTTAAAAATGTGTTAAAAAGCATTTTTCAGATAATTGTGCAGAAAGGAGATTAATTTAATTCCCCAACTCCCAAATTATTTCAAAACTTTCATGTTTTCATTTTCCTATAATAAATGTGTATCATTACGTATTTTAAAAATCATCATAATCATGATCATCTAAAATAAAATCTCAAAAAAATAAATAAAATAAAATCACAGATGTCGATGAACTTTAGATATCCAATGTTTAGATTCAGCATTTTTAAAAATTACCAATATTCATATATTTTGTTAGAAGAAAATTGGGATCTTCCACTTATCCATTTTTATTACCATCCATTTTTTTCTAGTTTCTAAATATGGTTTCATACAAAGATTTGTACTCTCTGTGTACCCCATTCAAGAAGAGAGATTCATTTGACAATAGATCCATATATATTAATTAGAATTAACTTGAAGAGAAATATTTTGGATCTTTCTTCTCAGCTCCATGTTCTGAAGATAAATGACAAGTTGTATTTTAAGTTTCAACTGGATGCCAGTTCTTGACCAACAGTTAGGACAGACATATAGATTGATGTCATACATAATAATATCATTCTGCATAAAATAATACTGGTGACATAATGTTAATTATAATTAGGATAGAAAATCATACATATAGCATTGTGTTAATTATGTAAGTATTTTATGCATAGAATATATATACCAAAATATTTAAAAAGTTGTCTAAGGTCATTATCTAGGCTAATGGTTGATGGAGTTTTCTTTCATTATTAATTTCTACATCAGCTTCTTTTTTATTATTATAGTAGACAAATCATAAAAAATATAATTTACAAAAAATAACAACTTATTTAAAGACTGATTTGGGCCGTAAGGAATAAGACTTTGGATAAGATGTATGTAAAGATATTAGATCTCAGATTTCTTAAATGGAATAATTTATGATAAGGGCTTGACACATGATATGTAAACACACACTTACTCTCTCATTTTATAGATGCATACTAAAAAAATAGTAAAACATTTCAAAATACCAAAGTGATCATTAGATTCTCAGAATTCTATTGAGATAAATCCAATCAAGAAGTGGGCAGAAGAAGACATGAACAGACATTTCTGCGAAGAAGATATCCAAATGGCCAACAGACCCATTAAAAAGTGTTCAACATCTCTTGGCATCAGGAAAATACAAATCAAAACTGCAATGAAATATCACTTCACACTTGTCAGAATGGCTAAGGTTAACAATACAGGAAGCAATAGGTGTTGGTAAGAATGTAGAGAAAGAGGAACCCTCTTACATTGTTGATGAGAATGTAAAGTTTTCCAGAAAATCTGGAAAACTTTTTCAGAATGCTAAAAATAGAACTACTGTACAATCCAGCAATTGTGCTACTAGGGTATTTACTCAAAAGATACAAAAATACAGACTTGAAGGGATACATGAACCTTGAAGTGTGCAGCATCATTATCAACAATAGCTAAATTAAGGAAAGAGCCCAACTGTCCATCGATTGATGAATGGATAAAGAAGACATGATATATACAATGGAATATTACTCAAGCATCTAAAAGAATAAAATCTTCCATTAGCAGCAACATGGATGGAGCTAGACAGTATTGTGCTAAGTAATGTCAGTCAAAGAAAGACAAATACCATATGATTTCAATCATATGTGGAATTTAAGAAAAAATAACTGAACACTGCAGGGGGGAAGAAAAGAGGCAAACCAAGAAACATACTCTTAACTATAGAGGACAACCTGATGGTTATCAAAGAAGAGATGGGTGGAGGGATGGGTTAAATATGTGATGGGAATGTGCACTTGTGATGAGCATTGGGTATTTTATGTAAGTGATGAATCACTAAATTCTACACCTCAAACTAAATTGCACTGTATGTTAACCAGCTGGAATTTAAGTTAAAACTTGGGAAAAAATAGATGGAGCTTTCTAAAAAAAAATAGATGGATGTTTCTATGTATTTAATATGTTTTGAACTTTGCTGTCCTATATGGACAAAAATCAAAAGGTGAACAGAAACTGAACCATAATAGAAAAGGGCATTACATTCTGTACAATCTAATGGGAGTTGGCCCTGACAGGCAGGTGAGGCAGCACCAATGGAAAAGTGGGATACCTATGGAGGGGGAAGATATTGAGGGTTTTAAAAACTGAAGAGATCAACATGAGAGTGTGAAGGAACCCAGCAGACTGCAAAGATACAGATGATGTCTCTCAAGGACTGGGTTAAACAAACTCATGAGAAGAAAAATAAGCAATGAAAACAGGTCTGGGATTTCTTAGAATTTAGGATTTGTGATTAAATTCTTGTTCATAAAAGTTACTTTAGTTCTGTGTCTTTTAAAATCAGGAACTCCATCAAGGCAGCAGATGCTCTCTTCTAAAAATATTCTATAAGAGGCTAAAGCTGCCTCAATTAACTATCAATCTAGTATAGCTAGAATGTTAAAAAAAATAAATAAGTCACAACCTGAATCTTTAACTTTAATCTGACTGTTAAAGACATCTGTGTGGTGGGAGGGGCACTTGCGTGGTTCAGTCAGTTAAGTGTCCTATTCTTAGTTTCAGTCAGTTAAGTGTCCTACTCTTGGTTTTAGCTCATGGCTTGATCTCAGAATCCTGAGGAACCCACATCAGGTTCTGCACCCAGCATGAAGTCTACTGGAGATTCTCTCTCCCTCTACTTCTATCCCTCCTGCTTTTGTTTTCTCCCTCTCTCTCTTTAAAAACAAAACAAAACAAAAACCTAAATCTTAAAACAAAAGGCATTTGGATATTCTAAGACCTCCTTCTGAACACTGTTATTAATTAAATAAATTAGACTATAATGAACAAGGAGCTACACATAAGTTTGATTGGAATTGCCTGACTCACAGAACATCAACTGCAATATAGAAACAAATCAGGCAAATATATATGTTCTAATCTATTTATTGCAATGAACCAGGCTTCCCATCACCCACCCCTCTAGGAAAATATATTGAAGTTTTAGGAAGAGAATAATATGGAGCAGGTGACGGACAGGTTAAATAAAGTAAGAGATGTGGTTAGAATCTTATCCATGAAAGTGAAAAGAGTTTCAGGAGGAAAAGCAGAAAGTGAGGAGGTAAATAAAACAGGCTAGGAAATTGCCCTGAATACTGTTAATACCAAAAAGATTTGATGAAATACAACAAAGCCATTTGTGATAATTCACAGTGTGATTTTGTGAATTACTTAAAAAACACTGTCATAAAAATGACTTATAGGAATGAGAACATACCAAGAAAAACAATAGAAATTGTGAGGTTTTGCTGTTTTGTTATTAAATCACAACTGTGGTATAAAAGTAGCTGCAGAATATAGCCTGTTTCTTTCTTTCCTTGGGAAACATTTTTTTTAAATGATAGATAGATGGATAGATAGATGAGAGAGAATTAAAAATAACACCCATCCTATTTTTAGTGGCAAGTTGCAAAGTTAAAAAGCCCTGTAAAAGCCAGAAGGGAAGAAGGATAGGAAAAGCTTAAGAACTTGCCACTAAAATCCTAAAGTTAAGGTTCAAACTGAAATACAACAAAATGCCTTAAATATCTGAAACCAAAGCTGGAATTAGCCAGTTAGAAATGCACCAAAAGCCACAGGGGGAAAGTTTAGGGAAGGAGGCTAGAAGGGCCCTGCTGAAAGTGTCTAAAGGATCTAGCATTTATCAGAAGGTTTCAGGGGAAGTACATTTTGAGGGTGGGAAATTTCCCTGAAGTGTATTGGTTGTGTCTTCTATTTGTGGTGGGCAGTGGCTGCACTGGAGAGGACATTGCTGTGGCAGAAATACTCGTGGACACAGCGTGAGGCCACAGATTACTGAGGCAATCTCACTGAAGTGCTGTTTAGGGCTGTGAAACCCATGGGGTTGCCCAGACCCCCCTAAAACCCTGAAATGGGCTCCAGAGAGTTAATGGTGCAAATTCTAAATGATTAAGAGTGCTCACTGGAAAACATTTTGAAAGTGTCAATACAAAGATAATTTATTAAAACATGTAAAAATATAGAAAAATTAACCAAAAGATGAACATTCATGGGAAAAATTTCTATAAACAAACACACTCTTTGAAACCATGATCTCACAGAAGGATCATAAAGCAAGTCTGAAGGAGAAAGTAGGGGTAATGGGGTCAGAGGTGGAATTGGACTTGAGGAAAATAATATAGGGGGGTAGCAGAAGGAAAAACAGTCACAGGAAATAAGACACAATGAAGATCCATACAGAGACATACACTTGAAAACACAGCAAGGCATTTAAAGAATAGAGAAAATGAATATTAACAAAATAATTAAATAAAAATGCAGTGACCCTTGAACAACACGGGGTTAGTGATAAAGACTTTAATGGAGCCCAAAATCCACAGTTTTTGACTCCCCAAAAACTTAACTACTAACAGCCTACTGTTGACTGAAACACTTACTGATAATAGGAGAAGTTGATTAACAAATATCTTGTATGGCTTATGTGTTATATATTATATTCTTATAATTAAGCTAGAGAAAAGAAAACATTATTAAGAAAATCATAAGGAGAAGAAAATACATTTACAGTATTGTACTAGATATACAAATTAAAATTCATATAGTAGACTCATGTAGTTCAAACCTATGTTGTTCAAGAGTCTACAGTAACCAGAGAATATATGATCTCTCTTTTTCTCTTTTTTTATGCCGTGTGTGTGTGTGTGTATACATATATATATATATAATCAAGCAATGAAATATAGATGCAGTTGGAATGTCCAAAGGATATGTATATTTCAAAAAAATGGATAGATGATATATGATAGGTAGGTAGATAGATAGATGATAGATAATAGATGATAGGTAAAACAAAGAGAAAATGTTAGCAAGGAAGACTGTTCTTATTTGCAGATAAAGTAATTTGCAGAATGTAATAAGTCCAAAGGAATAATGGTTAATTCTTAAAATTAATCAGATTTAGCAGTTTTAATAAAAATCAAAAGGCAAAACTTAATTTTATACATTAGCCTTTACAAATTAGTTAATAAAGTTTTAGATATGTGTGTACATGTGCATGCATCACCTGTAATGGCATAGAAATGTCAAGTACTCGGTAATGTTTCATTAAATATAGAAATACTACTGAGAGAAACATGAGTGAGAGTATCAAATATTAAATATAATCTAAATAAGTGAGATATGTTGTTGGTAGATTGCATAAATCATTATTGAATAGGAGGCAATTATCCTCTCATGATTTATTGACTCAACGAAGTTCAAATAAAAAGCAATCGGAATTTATTATTTATATGGTTGTGCAGGTCTGCACAGTAGATCCTACAATTTACATGGAAAGGCAAGGAACCAAAATAAACACAACATTCTTGAAAAATAATAAAATGGAAGAATTACTCTACCAAATAATAACACCCCTAGCAAATCAATATTCTTTTTTTTTTTTAAAGATTTTATTTATTTATTTGACAGAGAGAGATCACAAGCAGACGGAGAGGCAGGCAGAGAGAGAGAGAGAGGGAAGCAGGCTCCCTGCTGAGCAGAGAGCCCGATGCGGGCCTCGATCCCAGGACCCTGAGATCATGACCTGAGCCGAAGGCAGCGGCTTAACCCACTGAGCCACCCAGGCGCCCTCAATATTCTTTTAAATAAAATAATATTGGCACAGGAATAAATAAATTAGTCAATAGAACAGACTGAAGAGTCCTGAATAGAGGGATGCACATAAACACTGGATATATGCAGTGGTAGTGTACAACAGAAAGGAAAAGATTGATAAATTATGGATTCCATTAAAAGTAAAAAATTTGACTTACATAAAACAAAAATGATTGTGAATATAGTTATGAAAGAAAAAATACAGGGATTTATTTGGACAAAAGACTTTAAATGGCATCAATAAACAGTCATTTGCTAAAGGGAGAATTCCTGTGAACTCCTGTAATGTAGACAATAACCACATGAAAAAGTGTTCAGCCACATTTATAAAGATAAATAATAATTAAAATTATAAGTAAATAACACTACAAACAGATTGGCAAAAATATTTTTAAATAATAAAAATAAATTCCGATAATGCTACTTATTGAGGAATTCGTATGACAATAGAAATTGCCAACACTTCTGGAGGGAGTTTAAATTGATTCAACCATTGTGGATTATAGTTTAGCATTATATGACTGAATATACATAAGCTTTATCACCTAATAACTCAATTGTTGGGTAATATCCTAATGAAACTCATGATCTTGAGCACCAAGACATATACATACACAAAATCGTCCCTAAGGGATAGGGCCTAGAGCCTGAGACTCCTCATCTACATGTCCTTTAAGAACAAAAAGGATAACATGTGGTATGCACACACAAAGAAAATGATGAAAAAATAAAAGGAACCCAAGCTACTTGCAAAAACATGGATGGATCTTACCAATAAAATAAAAAAAGCAAAAGTTGAAAAATCACATATAATATTTACATAAAGTTACAGAACCTGTAAAACTAGATTACATTGTTTAGGGGTGGATGAGTGTATAAACAAGTGTAAAAACTATAAGGAAAAGTAAGAAAAAAATCAAGTAAATAATATAAAATAATCCCTTTAGCATGGCTATGTTGTCATGTCCTGGAATAAAAGATTTATCTGTTAAAGATATATTTTTTATTTGTTTGTTTGTTTGTTTGGGGAACTTCTTAATTCTCTGTGAATTTCCCAGCCTACTCTGATGTTTTATAAGAAACATCTTCAGCCTTTTTCCAAGTTAATGATAAGTTATCATATTTTTAATTGATAAGGGCATAAATAAACCAACTAAAATAATAGTTCTGGGATGAATACATTATATCATAATATAAAACACTGTTCTATAATAATCTTCTAACATAATAATTTTATTTTAATTCCCAGAGTCAACAGTTATTTTCCAATGTTAAAAAGAGAGACATAAGCTTATCAGAGCTACAGTGATTGCCACCAGAATTAAACACACACATGCACATACATATTTACACAGACATATATATTAACATATACACACACAAAAACAATCAAAATAATTTTCCTCTGTGGGCTGAATAAGAATCTATTGTTTTTGTCAAAGGTTGTTTTGATTATGTGACTTGATATTTATTTGTAGGACAAAATTTGATGATTTTTTTTTATTGACAAGCTTCAAAAAAGATAATTAAGTTCTGGAGATCCATGTACACTTTAGTGACTAGAACAATACTACTGTCTACTTAAAGTTTGCTAAGAGAGTAGATTTTATGTTAAATGTTTTTCCTACACCCACACAAAATAATGATTAAGGGAGGAAATGTTCAGAAGTGATGGATATTTATGACTTTGATTGTAGTGATGGTTTCATGGATGTATAATTATTCCCAAACTCATTGAGCTGTGCACGTTAAACATACGCAGACTTTTACAGGTCAATCATTTTCAATAACGGATTTTAAAAGGAAACAAAGCAGAAAAAAACAAATAAAATCAAAATAATTTGAAGCATTTCAGACAAATATATTTATATGTATATATATATATATGTATATAAGAATGACATAAAGTCAATTGCCATACCTCAGATAACAAGCTTACTGTTTCAGTCTGATATCATTATAACCAGCCTTACTTCTACTAGGAGTACAAATGCTTCATCAGTTTCATATCCTCGTATTTTTAGCATTCTGAAGATAAAGAACATATATACACAGAAATGTGGTCTAGCAACATTTTAGGGTCATGATAGCACTTCAAATACATGTGTAGGTTGGTATCTTCGATTTCCCTTATATCTTCATGATACCAAGAAGAGTTGAATTAACTCTCAATTATTGTGTAACAAGGTATCTCAAAATGTCATGGCTTAAAATAATATGGATAAATTATCTCACAGATTCTATAGGTCAGGAATTGAGGCACAGCTTAGCTGAATGGATCTGGCTCAGGGTCTCTCACAAACCTGCAATCAGTGTGTTGGCTGGAGCTGAGGTTATCTCAAAACTAGATTCCAAGAAGCATCCTCTCTTCCCTGCTTACCTGGTCCTTGGAAGGATTCAATTCCTCAAAGATTATTGGGTGAGACCATCAGTTCATCTTTGGCTGTTGACCAGAGGCCTCCCCATTGTGCAGCTCAAAACATGGTATCTGGCTTCCCTTGCAACAAACTAGCTAGAGAGCTAAGCTAGAGAGGATAAGCAACAGAAGTCACGGTTTTTTATCAACTAAAACTGAAAGTGACATCCCGTCATTGTTGCTGTTCATTAGATGATGGTCACTAGGTATAGCCCATATTTCCTAGGAAGGGATTGAGCAAGGTCATGAAAACTAGCAATTGGGAATAAATGAAGGCAATCTTTGGGGCTATCTGCACATTTCAGAATATATATTAATCACTCAATGAAGATAGTACTTTGAAAATATGTGTTATTTATCATTAATGCCATACAGTTTTGCTTTGAAAACATTTTTCCCAGTATCGAGAAGAAAAAAACCCTGGCAAAGAGAGCACCATTCTCTATGATAGGTGGATCCCCGAAGTGTTACCTCATTGAGTCCTTCACAGCCATCTTGAAAGTACTGCTTTTTTTTCTCTATTACAGATAAGAAGAATAGTGAGGCTGTAAGAAGTGCAATAATAAGCCCAGAAAATAAGAACTGATAAAGCATGGGCAATTTTTTTTAACTTTAATACTTTTACATTGAACACAATTCTTTTCCCTTCTAATCACAGACATGATCCTAAGATTAGAAAAGCCTAGTACTTCTATTTCTCTTTTCTGTTCCTCACTGTTACATTTCCAGATGTTTTTCCATGGAAAGTAAAAAATCTGCTGATGGACAGGAAGATGTCAGCACATTGCTGTAATATACAATTCTCAGATAAAAATATTAACACTTTTCTCTCTCTACTTATTTCTATACAAAATTTATTCTGTTTCTGGCCACATTTATGCAATCTGAATGAAGCCTTTCATGGGAGACAACTTTTATTGCTGTTTATGTCTTCCTCCTGCCTGCTGTTCTTCCCCCTCTAGAAATAAATATTTTTACTCACTTGGCCAACTGAACAAATATTTTATGTCTGACACAATATTTATACACATTTTTTTAAGAAAACATCAGAAGTGTGAATTTCATGTACAGTAATATATTTGAGGTGCATTATGTCACCCCTTGAGGTGAACCAGATTTCTAGTGACAAATGAAGGAAAGGACAATTTCAAGAAAACTACTCAAAACTTGGAGGTGAAAGCTGTCTTGAAAGCAAATACCTGAGTTAGTAAATGAGCACATTCCTTGATAAATATGGCTTATTTAAAAAGTCTGTGCACTTAAACTTATGAGTTAATGAGGGGCTTAAGGATGGATGTTTAGTTAATAATCACATCCTGGTGAACAATATTTTAGCATCTGGGAGCATGTCTTTGGTGGAAATATAGTTTGATCTTTGGAGGTCTATAAAACCTAAGAATTACCCTTGACACTGAAAGTTACAACTAATGAGCCCCTGAGAAGTTTGCTTAATATTTTCAAAACTTACATTCCTCAGTTATATATATATTTTTTATATTTTGTAATGACCCAATGCATGTGTGCCACTTATTATATTGGGTAGCATGTAGTAAATGTTTTATTTTAAAACATTATTAATGTTACTAATGTTGATTCTTGTCTCCTCTTTATATTTTTGTTACTTTCCTCACACTATTCTCCAGGATTTGTTCTTTATATACTCACTTCTCATTCAGGAAATATTTATTAAGGACTTGCTAACTGACAGGCACTCAGCTAGCCATCGTTAATGTTGAATAATGCAGGCACCCTACCATCTGAAGCTCCCAGACAAATATGACAGAACCTTACTTAGAAAAAAATGGCTGTGCCCCATCCTCATCAACAGAAATTGACCTATTGAATTTTAACCCTTGAACATAATTATGAATAATTCAGAAGGAGCAAATGCAACAAATTGAAAACAGTCTTAAAGACAGTAGATATTATCTAACTACATAAGTAATCACAATAATCATAAAAATCACAAATATAAATTGTCTAATATCAATTAAAAACTAAATTGTCACAATGGTTTAAAAAGTGAGATCAACTACATGTTGTGTATAATAAGTCCACCATTTAAAATATAAAGAATCAGATAAGTTAAAAATGAAGGAAAAGGCAAAATACACCATGGTAAAACCAATCAAAAGAAAGCTTAAGTAGTTATATTAATTTCATATGAAGCATACTTCAGCACAAGGAAGATTGTAAGAGATACAGGGAGTGATTATATAATGACAAATAAATTAGGTCTCCAGGAACACATAAAAATTCTAACCATGTTCATACTCCACAATAGAATCTCAAAATACACATGGTAAAAACAGAACTAAAAGGAGAAACAAATTCATAATCTCTGTCAGTAATTGAGAGACCAAGCAGAAAATCAATGAAAAGGAAATAGATGATTCAAACAACACTATCAGTCAACTGCATTAAATTGACATCTATGGAATTGACCATCCAAAAAAAGCATAAACCACATTCTTCTCAAGTTCACATGGAACATCCATCAAGATAGACCATATTCTGGGACACAAAACACATTTTAACAAGTGCAAAGAGTGGAAATGATGCAAAGTATGTTCTCAGACTACAGTGGAATTAAACTAGAAATCATAACAGAAAGATAGCTAGAAAATACCCAACAATTTGAGAGTTAGACACACCTCCATAAAAACCATTTGTAAAGAAAGAATTTTAGGACAGATTTAAACAATATTTTGAATTAGATTAAAATAAAATATAATTTATTAATATTTGTGATATACATTTAAAGCAGTGCTTAAAGGGAGATTTATAGCATTAAGTATACATAACAGAAATAAGGAAGATCTAAAATAAAAATCCTGAGTTTTCACCTTAGAATACTAAAAATAGAGAGCAAATAAAATATATAGCAAGCTGACAAGGGGAATAAAAAATATCAGAAATCATTAGAAATAAAAACAAGAAAACAATAGAGAAAATTAATGAAATGATATTTGGTTCTTTTAAAAGATCAGAAAGTTGATAAATGTTTAATAAGTCTATCCAAGAAAAAATGAGAAAAGACAAAAGGACTTGGGCAGTTGACCTTACCAGAGTTTTTTCAAGTAAGAAGAGTAATCACTATCATGACAAGGTAATTGCCCCTGATAACCTGGAATGAGGTAGGACTGGTAATACAGAATGACTGCAGAAAGGAGTATGTGTGGAAGTCAGGTTATCAATTTGAGTGACCCTTGCACTTCTGTTTCTGAAATGTGAAATAAAATACTGTTGCAACCATGGCCTGAGAAGAAAATGGTTACAAGATTCACACTGTCCCAAAATGAGGGTATCGCTCACACCACTAGGCAAACATCCAATACCAACAGAGACAATATATGAGGGCAAGGGGAATTTAGAATGTAGTGCAGGTAGAGGAATGAGAGTTCAGGCCATGTGACCAAGTGCAGTATTGGAAAGGTTATTCATCCCACCAAACTTTTTTTTCAATATCATCCTCAGAAAAGAAGACTTGCTGATATGCTGGGGAATCTTGCTCCCCAAATGTGTTTGGAGATGTGGAATCACATAAATTGGGTAAATAACAGAAGTCAAAAATCTCCCCAGCATTAACACTCAAGCAAAACTCTCCTCGGGCAGCCCTTGAGTGAGTATGGAGATAGTAGTGTCTGGCCAGTTCTGTCCTAAGTAGAACTCTTTTTCTGCACATTGGAGTGCCCACCACCCTGATGTCTTCTTTTCCTATCTTTCTTTTCTTTTACAGATATTAGATCTGCATAACATTTTGGACACTTTACATTCCAAATTATGCTTCTTCTCGCTTTATTTTGTATCAGTAAGCCTCTTGCAATCTTAACTCTGTCATAGCATCTGCTTCCCAGGGAATTATGAACTAACACAACCTTTAAATAAATACCAGTAATGAAACTTATACTGAAGGTATTAATAATGAGCAAGGATACTCTCTATCCTTATGAATGACTTTCTTTTTTTTTTTTTTTTTTCAGGACTTTCTAAAGAAAAAAAATCTTTTTTAAAAAAAGGAGAAAGGAGAAATATTTTAATAACTAAGAAAAAACTAGCAAAGCTTCTGAAACTATGACTACCTTATATTATCAAAGAATGGTAAAACTTTATGCTTATGCCTCAGTGCTTAAAACTGACAATGGCAGCTTCTAAGATGGCAGAGGAGTAGCAGACTGAAATGACATCAGGACCCAGAAGTTCAGCTTGATAGTTATCAAACCATTATCAAACCAAACTCAATAGGAGATAGAAGAGAAGAAGAGCAGCAATTCTAGGAACAGAAAATCAACCACTTTCTGAAAGGTAAGACATGTGGAGAAGTGAATCCAAAACAATAGTAAGATAGACCATGGGTGGAGGGGCCAGCTCTCACCTAGCAGTGGAGCAGTGGAACACAAAATCAGAACTTTTAGAAGCCTGTTCCACTGAGGGACAGTCACTCCAGAAGCTAAGTGGAGGTAGAGCCCTCATGGGGACAGTATGGTCTGAGGTCCTGCAGGGTCACAGAAAGATTGGGGGAGTCTGAGTATGGCAGAGCTCCCAGGTATCAGAGCAGGTAAGCCAACTACAGAGACAGAGCTGAGGAGTGAGCTGTCAGATCATGGTCACCTTAAACCGTGATCCAAGGCACAGTCGAGCCAGTGCTCTTCAAGCAGGGACTCCACAAGTGGCAGATCCAGAGAGACACCCTCCTTCCTCCTCCAGGGGTTGTGGCACAGGAACGCACAGCAGGAATCTGCTAGTTTTGGAGACTCCAAACAGGGCTGTGTGCCAGAGATAGAAACACTTGATCACAAGTCAAGTGAGCACGGAGTGTGGCCAGAGACCAGGGAGATGGGAGGGATTGTTTGCTTTTCTCTGAGGGCACACTGAGGAATGGGACCCTGAGCTCATGGCTCCTCTGGGCCAGAGACTGGGAGGATACCATTTATATTCCATCCTCCAGAGCTCTATGGAAAGTGTTCAGGCAACAAAAGGTACCTAGAGAGAACTCAAGCAGATTACTTAGCCTGGCCACTGGCAAGGGCAGTGCAATTCTGTCTCAGGCAAAGACTTTTCGTACTGACTGCAACAGGCCCCTCCCCCAGAAGATCAGTAAGAACATCCAGCCAAGACCAAGCCCACCAATCAAGGAGAACAATGGAACTCCAGAGATAGGGGAAAGCAATGCATGGAATTCATGGCTGTCTCCCCATGATCCTTAGCCTTACAAAGTTAAATTGTTTTAATTAATTTTTTTCTTATTCTATTTTCTTAACTTTCCTCTTTTAACATTTTTTAACTAGTTTATCTTAACAATAACTTTCTAAAAGAAATCTTTTTAAGCCTTCATTGTTATAATCAGATTTTACTCCTTTATTGTATTTAACCTTATGTATAAAAACTTTATATATAAAAATATATATGTATTATTTATATATTATATAATTATATATTATAATATTATATATTATATGTTTTATATTGTATTATAATATATTATAAATTATTCTATATATATTTATGACATATAAATATATATATTTATGTATATATAAGCTTATATATAAAATTTTATATATATATAAAGTTTTTCTTTATTTAAAAGTTTGAGAGGTAGTTTCTTCTAAGAGACCAGAATACACCCAAAATCAAGTGGGGGCCTCTGTTCTATTCACCAAATATATATATATATATATATATATATATATATATATATATATATATAATTTTATTTTTTAATTTTTATTTTCATTTCTTTTTCCCCCTTTCTTCTCCCCCCCCAGTTTTGGATGTCTTATGATCTGGTTTGAGTAAATTTTTCGGGGATCTTTGCCATCCTTTTAGTATTTTATTCTCTCATTCATATATTCTTACCTAGATAAAATGACAAGGCAGAAAAACTCACCCCCCCCAAAAAAAAATTGTGAAAGAGCAGTACCAACATCTAGGAACCTCATCAATATGGACATTTATAATGTCAGAACTAGAGTTCAGAATCACGATTCTCAAGGCACTGGCTGAGCTCAGAAAAAGCATGGAAGAGGTTAGAGAAACGATGTTGGGAGAAATAAAATTATTTTCTGGAGAAATCTAACCAAGTTGAAATTTTAAAAAAGCCGTTATTGAGGTGCAATAAAAAATGGAGGTTCTTAATGCTGGGATAAATGAGGCAGAAGAAGGAATTAGTGATATGGAAGACCAAATGCAAGAGAATAAAGAAGCTGAGCAAAAGAGAGACAAACAGCTACTGGACCACAAGGAGAGAATTCAAGAGATAAGTGATACCATAAGATGAAACAATATTAGAATAATTGGGATTCCAGAAGAAGAAGAAAGAGAGGGGCAGAAGGTATATTAGAGTAAATTATAGTAGAGAATTTCCCTAATATGGCAAGGGGAGCAAGTATCAAAATCCAGGAGGCACAGAAAATCCCCCTCAAAATCAATAAAAATAGGTCTACACCCCATCATCCAATAGTAAAACTTACAAGTCTTAGTGACAAAGAGAAAATTCTGAAAGCAGCTCAGGATAAGAATTCTGTTACATAAAATGGTAAACACATTAGGATAGCAGCAGACTTACCCACAGAGACCTGGAAGGCCAGAAAGAACTGGCATGATATATTCAGAGCACTAAACCTGAAAAATATGCAACCAAGAATACTATATCCAGCTAGGTTATCATTGAAAATAGAAGGAGAGGTAAAAAGCTTCCAGGACAAACAAAAATTAAAAGAATTTGCAAACACCAAACAAGTCCTACAGGAAATATTGAAGTAAGCAAAGAGAGAGCCTAAAAGAGAGAGCCTAAAATTAGTATAACAGAAAGGAGCAGAGATAATATGCAGTAACAGTCACCTGGCAGGCAATACAATGGCACTAAATTCACATCTTTCAATAGTTACCCTGAATGTAAATGGGCTAAATGTCCCAATCAAAAGACACAAGGTATCAGAATGGAAAAACAAAAACAAAAGCAAAAACAAAACCACTGATATGCTGTCTACAAGAAACTCATTTTAGACACAAAGACACCTCCAGATTTAAAGTGCAGGGGTGGAAAACAATTTACCATGTCAATGGACATCAAGAGAAAGCAGGGGTAGGGATCCTTATACCAGATCAATTAGATTTTAAGCCAAAAACTATAATAAGAGATGAGAAAGAACACTATATCATGCTTAAAGGGTCTGTCCAACAAGAAGATCTAATAATTTTAAATATCTTTGACCCTAACATGGTCAGCCAACTCTATAAACCAATTAATAACAAAATCAAAGAAACACATCAACAATAATACAACATAGTAGGGGACTTTAACACGGCCCACACTGAAATGGACAGATCATCCAAGCAAAAGATCAACAAGGAAATAAAGGTCTTAAATGACACACTGGACCAGTAGGACATCACAGATATATTCAGAACATTCCCAAAGTAACAGAATACACATTCTTCGCTAGTGCACATGGACCATTCTCCAGGATAGATCACATCCTGGGTCACAAATCAGGTCTCATCTGGTACCAAAAGACTGAGATCATTCCCTGTACCAGGAACACAGCAGGGATGTCCGTTATTATCGCTGCTATTTAACATAGTACTAGAAGTCTTAGCCACAGCAATCAGACAACAAAAAGAAATGAAAGGCATGCAAATCAGCAAAGATGTCACTCTCTCACTCTTTGCAGATGATATGATACTTTATGTGGAAACCCAAAAGACTGCACTCCAAAACTGCTAGAACTCATACAGGGATTCAGTAAAGTGTCAGGATATAAAATCAATGCACAGAAATCAGTTGCATTTCTATACACCAACAACAAGACAGAAAAAAGAGAAACTAAGGAGTCAATCCCATTTAAAATTACACCCAAAACCATAACATACCTAGGAATAAACCTAACCAAAGAGGCAAAGAATCTGTACTCAGAAAACTATAAAGTACCCTTGAAAGAAATTGAGGAAGACACAAAGAAATGGAAAAACATTCCTTATTTATGGCTTGGAAGAACAAATACTGTGAAAATGTCTATGCTACCTAAAGCAATCTACACATTTAATGCAGTCCCTATTAAAATTCTGTCTTTTTTTTTTTCAAAGAAATGGAACAAATAATCCTAAAATGTATATGGAACTAGAAAAGACCCTAAATAGCCAGAGGAATGTTGAAAAAGAAAGCTAAAGTTGGTGGCGTCATAATTCCAGACTTCAAGCTCTATCACAAAGCTTTAGTCTTCAAGACAGTTTGGTACTGGCACAAAAACAGACACATAGATCAATGGAACAGAATAGAGAGTGCAGAAATAGACCCTCGACTCTATGGTCAACTACTTCTTGACAAAGCAGGAAGGAATGGCCAATGGGAAAAAAAGACCGTCTATTCAACGAATGGTTTTGGGAAAATTGGACAGCTACATGCAGAACAATGAAACTGGACCATTTTCTTATACCACACACAAAAATAGACTCAAATGGATGAAAGACCTCAGTATGAGAAAGGAAGCCATCAAAATCCTTGAGGACAACATAGGCAGCAACCTCTTCGACCTCAGCCACAGCAACTTCTTCCTAGGAACATGGCCAAAGGCAAGGGAAGCAAGTGCAAAAATGAACTATTCAGACTTCATTAAAATCAAAAAGCTTTTGCACAGCAAAGGAAACAGTCAACAAAACCAAAAGACAACTGACAGAATGGGAGAAGATGGGGCACCTGAGTGGCTTAGTGGGTTAAGCCTCTGCCTTCGGCTCAGGTAACGATCTCAGGGTCCTGGGTTTGAGCCCCACATCCAGTTCTCTGCTCGGCAGGGAGCCTGCTTCCCCTCTCTCTCTTTGCCTGCCTCTCTGCCTACCTGTGATCTCTGTCAAATAAATAAATAAAATCTTTAAGAAAAAAAAAAAAAGAATGGGAGAAGATATTTGCAAATGACATATCAGATAAAGGGCTAGTGTCCAAAATCTGTAAAGAACTTATTAAACTCAACACCCAAAGAACAAATAATCCAATCAAGAAATGGGCAGAAGACATGAACAGACATTTTTGCAAAGAGGACATCTAGAATGGCCAACAGACACATGAAAAAGTGCTCTGCATCACTGCATCAGGGAAATACAAATCAAAACCATAATAAGATACTACTTCATACTAGTCAGAATGGCTAAGATTAACAAGTCAGAAAATGACAGATATTGATGAGGATGTGGAGAAAGCGGAACCCTACTACACTGTTGGTGGGAATGTAAGCTGGTGCAGCCATTCTGGGAAATAGCATAGAGGTTCCTCAAAAAGTTGAAAATAGAGCTACCCTATGACCCAGCAATTGCACTAATGGATATATACCCTAAAGATAAAAATGTAGTGATCTGAAGCAGCATGTGCACCAAAATGTTCATAGCAGCAATGTCCACAATAGCCAAACTATGGAAAGAATCTAGATGTCCATCAACAGATGCACGGATAAAGAAGATGTGATACACACACACACACACACACAATAGAATATTATGCAGCCATCAAAATAAATGAAATCTTGCCATTTGCAATGATGTGGATGGATCTAGAGGGTATTATGCTGAGTGAAATAAGTCAATCAGAGAAAGACAATTATCATATGATGTCCCTGATATGAGGAAGTTGAGAGGCAGGATGGGGGGTTTGTGGAGTAGGGAAGGAAAAAATGAAACAAGATGAAATCAGGAGGGAGACAAATCATAAGAGACTCTTAATCTCACAAAATAAATTGAGGGTTACTGGGGGTTGTTGGGTAATGGACATTGAGGAGGGTATGTGATATTGTGAGTGCTGTGATATGTGTAAGCTTGACAATTCACAGACCTGTACTCCAGGGCAAATAATACATTTTATATTAATAAAAATAATTAATTAAATAACTGATAACAAGGCTCTTAGAATTTTTGTTCCACAAGTAAGTGAAACCTCATAATAGTTGACTTTCTCTACTTGACTTATTTCACTCAGCATAAGCTTTTCCAGTCCCATCCATGTTGGTGGAAAAGTTGGGTATTCATCCTTTCTGATGGTTGAGTAATATTTCATTGTATATATGGACCACATCTTCTTTATCCAGTCTTCTGTTGAAGGACGTTTTGGCTCTTTCCACATTTTGGTTATTGTGGTCATTGCTGCTATGAACATTGGGGTGCATATAGCCCTTCTTTTCACTACACCTGCATCTTTGGGGTCTAAGAAACATACTGAGGGTTTTAGAGGGGAGGGAGTGTGGGGGATGTACTGGATGGGAGATAGGTATTAAGGAGAGCACGTATTGCATGGAACACTGGGTGTTATATGTAAACAATGAACCATGGAACACTACATCAAAAACGAATGATGTACTGTGTGGTGACTAACATAGCATCAATTAATAATAATAATAATAATAATAATAATAATTGCATTTTTGTTTGAGGGACAATAACATAAAGCTTTAAATCAAAGGAGGCAGAGATAGAAATAGAGAAATAGATGCTAGAGACATGATAGATGATAGATAGATATAGGAGACGGGGAGAGAGTAGAGGGAGGCAAAGAGAAGTACAGAGATGTATGAAGAGAGAGAGTTTAAAGTCATAGATATACATACATATATGGATTTTTTTGGCTACAGAGGATGAGAGAAACACAGCACCTTTACAATCATGCTCTATAGGTAGAATTTATTTTTTAAAGCAAGGAAGTAATGTTATTATTCCACTAAATTACTGCCATGTGAAATCATCAAGTTGGGTAGGCCATAAACTTTTACCTTCCCATAACAATAAAGGCATCCTATCAATTTATTGTCAAAATATTTATTGGACCTGCTCTTCCTCTCAATTGCTTCTACATCTGTCTTAACCAGGTCTTCATTACCTCTCACTGGGATCTCTAAAATAGCCTTCTATCTACTATCCTCTCTCAAATACTATTCCTTTCAAAGCAAATTTCATATAGGGGCACCTGGGTGGCTCAGTGGGTTAAAGCCTCTGCCTTTGGCTCAGGTCATGATCTCAGGGTCCTGGGATTGAGCCCCACGTCGGGCTCTCTGCTCAGCAGGGAGCCTGCTTCCTCCTCTCTCTTTCTGCCTGCTGCTCTGCCTACTTGTGATCTCTTGTCTGTCAAAAAAATAAAATCTTAAAAAAAATTTCATATAACAAGTGTATTTTTTTTTTGAAACACTAAGGTGATTGTGTCCTTCAACAGCCAATAACCTATTAATCCTTCATTCCTCCAGCCCTGTGTATACCATAAAGCATCTTTTTCTTCATATCCCCTGCAAGATTATGTTTCTCCTATCTGGAATGTTTTCTTTACAACCACCATACCCTCCCATCTTTTTTCCCTTCCAAACAAACACCCCCATTTGTTTTCCCCAGGCTAAATCCTATTACATAATTAGTACCCAGCTCAACTATGATACTCTCAGAAGCTCCTCTGACCCCCTTCTGTATGATCTCTCAGGTCAAGGAGTTTAAGGACTAAAGTTAAGGAGTCCCTGAGCACACTATGCTATTCATTGTCAGAACATTGCCACATTGTGTTGAAACCTTCCTCCTATGTGTTTATATCCCCTTCCATTCTATAACTTTCAGGGGGTCTTACACTGTGCTTTCATTCATAATTCTTGGTGTAACGTGGGGGGGGGGGCTTTAGTACATGTTTATTGAGTTGAGTTGTAACTTTCATTAAACTTCAATGAGTTATCAAACAGAAAAGTTATCAATATCCATTGATTATAAAGATTCCAAAACATTAAATGTCATTTTGAAGTAATGTTATCCCCAGAAAATGTTGTTCCTCACTCTGACAGAGTGACTGTCACTTCCTACTACATTACCTCTATACCTTATACCTCAGCCATCAGAAACATTAATATTCCATTTTAATCTATATGTTTGCATTTCTAGCTCCCTATTGGATATAATGAAATGAACGATTTCTTGTGCTTTTTTCCCTTGAGATGAACCGTTTCTTCCTCATTTCTACATATTCATGATTTTAGCACAGTGTCTTACATATACTAGACTCTTAATAAATGATTTATTTAAATTGATAAATCTCAGTCATTTTAGCTGTGTTAATAGGAAACATTTTGAGAAGATATAAGAGGTAGCATAATCCACTGGATGCTTCGCTACTGTCGGATTCCAGGGACTTCATTTCTTATCTTCATAAATTGATTTTTTTTGAATATTTGTTTGGAGAGTTCCTCCAAATAGAGTTGTTATAAAATGAAATAAAATATTAATTTAAAATCTGTCTTGAATGCCAAAAGTTCTGTTAAAATGCAAAATTTTTAGTGGTACCATACTAATTTTTATCATCATAATTGTCTCCATGGTTAGTATCACATTTGTTTTAAATATCTATGCTGAGCTGTATTCCTAGTGCTTCTGTGAAAAGCCTTTGAAAATGTGAGTAGAGTATTGTATAGCAGCACAAGCAGAAACTGATTGGAATTCAATCATTTGGAAGGATATCTGCTTTATACTCTGAGTGCTTGCCCAATTTCCTCTTCAGTCCAGGAGCATAACTTTTGTGACCTCAAAGATTCCTCTGAATGGGAAATTTGTCTAGGGAGAACCTACACCTGCACCTACCCTACAGGGTAGGCTCAGACCAGAAATTAATTGCACTCCAATCAGTGCCGTGAATCTGGAGAGTCAATTTCCCAGCCATCTGAATTACGGATTAGGCACTAGGATGGCTGCGACTTTGTATCTAGTCTGTTATGGTGTTTCTCTTTCCTTCCATACCATCAATTTGAAGCCAATCAAACCTTGAGATTAAATTTATCATTTTTCATCTCGGAATGCACACTTCTTGAATTTTTACTGTGAAGTTTATATGCCTTTATACAGTTCGCAGGTCTGTGACTGTAGGTTTTTCTTGCCTCTAGGATTCACTCTATTACTGTTAATATTTCTATCCTCAAACAAAAATATAGCAGTGCCCAAAAAACCCTCTCTTGGCATTTATAGCCTTCAAATAAGCAAATCTATTAAGACTCTCATCATGTTGTTGTTTTTTTTTAGTTTATAAACATAACTTATTCTATTCTGGATTTTCTCTTGGCAGCTGCTATATCTTCACTGTTTTCCTGGGGGGGGCTGATTTTATATATATATATATATATATATATATATATATATATATATCAGTATTTCTTTGACCACTTTAAGTTCCTCCCACTTTAGAAATAAATTTTTTTCATTGGAATGCCCATCAGATAAAATATTTCCTACCAGACATATATTTACTCAAGTTGCATTAGAAAAGTAAATTTGTGTCATATTGCAGACCGTAAGAGATGCCAGCTGCAGTAAATCCCTGTCAAGAATCTTGCAGCTTTTGTGTTAAATGGTAAAATATATGATTCAGTATGTTCTTCTTACTAGTTAGTGGATAACCCTTTGAAATAATCCAGAATTATTTTCTTAAGGGAAGATGTCATACATAAAAGCAATGTAGCCTTTGATTGGCACCTCCTTCCCTGGCCCTTTTAAATGAAGATGCCTATGGGAAACACACAAAAGTCAGTCATGGCTAGGTGGTTTTCATTCACCCTGACATTTCCTCCTAGCTCCTTTGTTCTTATGCTTCCTCTGACACTGTTTAAGTATGAACTATCAAACATTTTTTAGTATATGTGACTTTATAGTTCTGTATGAAAATAGATAATAATTATTTCCATTACATTTTTATGTAACAATATAACTCAACTGACTATGGTCTGCTTAGAGTGATATGATGTTTAATAATTAATTATGACAGTGAACTATTGATTGTTTGGAAATTGCTGTCTGAAATTAATGTAATTTTCCTTGAGATCTCTAAACATTGATTTCCTTTTTTCTTTAAGTGCTGTAATCCTCTGGTGTGAGTCATTCTTATAATAGTTTTATGTATAAAATCAAAGGTCTCTGAACTTTCTGGTTGCCAAGATAGATCCTGGGGCATTCTATTCCGTTTCTTGATCACTGTTTTTGAATTTTTTGCAGTTTTTGTGCACTCTACTTTTAGATTTCCAGATCTATAAGGAGAGTTGTAAAGCACTGGATTCCCTGAAGATAAGATTAAACTGGGAATCCTGTAATATTTATTGGAATGCAATGTGAATAATAACATCCCAAATAATTTACAAAATTTAAAAATCAGAGAAGTTTACTTATTATGTGATGTAATCAGATTATTGGTCAGCTCAATTAATTCAGATTTTTAAAATTTATTTTATTATTTTTAAGATTTATTTGTTTATTTTTAGAAAGAAAGCAAGAGCAGTGGGAGGGGCAGAAGGAGAGCGAGAATTTCAAGCAGATTCCTTGCTGAGCACAGAGTGCCAGGACGGTGGACTCACGAATTGAGCTGAAATCAAGAGTCAGCCATGTAACCGACTGAGCCATCCAGGAGTTCTGATTCAGGCTTTTGTTTTAGATTCAATATTTATAGATTATGTTTATAAAGGGAAACATATGATAAAAGTATGGTATCTCATTTTCTAAGGTTTTAGCAAAATGTTGATAAAGACATTATTTCCCTAGACAAATGTTTCTTCTGTCTTTCAGAAATAAATTCTCTGTATTTGAAGACAAATCTCAAACCAATGGGCCACGGGAGAGATCTGTACCACACAGTCAACATTACCTTAGGTCAGGCATTGATTATGTTATTGTCTCCATTAGCTGTGTGACTGGACAAAATGCAAATCATACAAACACAATTTTTGAAACTACATAATGAATGAAACTACTATAATGAATATATTGTAGGTACTACAGCTTCAGTTTGTGGCCGTTCTCTTGCCACCATGGTAGCCATTAGGTTTGCCCATCTAGGAATGTCCCATAAAATAGTAGCATTTCCTGTAAATAAATACGCAATAGCCAATAATAGAATTTCATCCTCGTAAGTTTTGCTTCTGAAACACATTAATCCCCAAACCACTCATCTCTCAATCTTTTCTCTGTGATTGCACATGGAATGCTATCTGGAACGAGGACCCTAATTGTTAATATCGGTTACTCCTGAATGGTGGAATTTAGATTTGCATTTTTTCCATGCTCTTATTTGAAGTTTCTTGTTTTAATTTACTTTTTCTAAAATAAATACATTTCCTCTTTGCATGGCCAAAAGAAGGGAGGAAGCTCCTTCAGGCCCAAAAGGATTATGTTCTTTTTATTTATTGTTTTTAGAAAGATGTATTCTGTCTCCTGCTTTCAGATCTGAATTCTGTCTCACACTCTTATCTCATTGATGCAACAGTTAACCAAATTCTGTGCATGTGTTAATTGTGTGTGTTTGGATATTGTTGATTTTTTTCCCATGAGACAAAGAAATAGAAAACCTGGGTATTTGTGGATGGTCTTCAGTAACTGAATTACTCCTATGTGAACCTTATAGATGCTAATTCATTGCAAAGATTCAATCATGTATCTACCTTTCTACTCTCCCATGGTGGACTTTATAAATTAAGTGTAAACACAGTCTGAATCCATTTTAGCACAGAGTTTCAGGGATATGCTGCAATCTGTTATAGATGAAAGACAAGGTAAAACCTGTGTGCCAACATGGATCTACTGATCCAAAACCCAATTCCATGGAATGACACATAATCCCTCTATGATCTGGCCCTTACCTCTTGTTCTGACTTCATCGTTAATGATTGTCCTTAATTTACCATGCCAGAAAAATTTTGCTAATATATGCTGTTTTTTTACACTGTGCCACTTCACATGCTATTTTCTTTCCATGGTTTGTCCTCAGCCAACTTTTGCTCAACAGGAGAGTTCAGGTTCATCTTTTTTTTTTTTTTTTTTTCAGCTCAAATGTCAACTCTTATAAAGCTACATTGACATTCCATGCAGTGTTAAATCTCTTCTTGGTTCATCCAAGGTGCCGAGTACATGCCTTATTTTTAGCATCTATCTCTCTGTTATACTTTTGTTTGTTTTCTGGACCAAACTGTGAAGTACTACAGGTCAAAGTTGGGTTCTGTTCGTTTCAAGATTCCTAGTACTTAGCAAACTTCTTGGAATCAAATAGATATCATATTAGAGTGTGACTAAATAAATGAATCATCAAATTTCATTCTTCTTAATGTAAATATTAAAAGCATCTTAGGAGAAGTTTAAATATTCTGACTCATGCCAATTAGTCAGGATAAGCTAAATAATGCTGTAGAAACAAAGAACCTCCTATCTCAAAGCTTTACTTCCTACCCATGCAAAATCTGCCATAGATAGTAACGGCTCTCTAGACCATCTATCTTCTCAGGGATCCAGGAAGATAGTAGCTCCATTACACCATGGCTTCACCATCTAGAACCTGTGTGGTCTCCTGGTTGACATGACAAGGGAAAATAGTGTAGAAGGGTAACATATAATCCATGAAAAGTTTGAATCCAGAAATGATATAGTACATGCATGCTCAACCTCCTAAACAGGAATTAGTCACATGGCTGCACCAAACCAAAAGTGGGAGGGGAAGTGTAATATTCCTTCTGCCCAGAACAAGAGGTTAATCACCTGTGGGTGAGTACTGTTAGTCCTTCTTTACTATGAATGCAAAAAGGGTGTGACTTTCTTAATTTGAAAGATGAAATACAAATGGATTATGAGTATAAACAAAAAATATACTACTATTAATCCATTGTTATAAATAGAATCTGCCCTGCAGGATACCAACTGCATTGAACAAAGGGAGAGACTGTTTTAGGATCCTGTAAAATAATAGGACACCCAGGTGTGCATGGGATTTAAAAAAAAAAAAAGAAAGAAATACAGCTACTACCTATGGCAATGATTTATTGGGGTGACTTAGCTCTGAGAAGAGGTGAGTGAGTAAGGAACTGTAACTATCTTCAAATTACTAATGCTGTTTCAGATGAGTGGGCTTGTTGCCTCAGAAAGGACTAAGCATAGGCGATGTGAAAAAGTTCATCATTTCTGCAGGTGTTGTAGAATATCCTAACAAGGGAGAAATAAAATCTATTTAGTGGTTCATCAATTTTCTGATTCAGATGTAGTATAGTATTGTGAAAAGCATGCTTATTAAGTTCTCAAGGTTCTAGACGTGGTTCTGTCAGAAAATGCCTGAATAACCTTTTATAAGTTATCCCAAGCACTCTGTGCCTTGATTTATTAACCTATAAAATACAGGAAAATCAAAGACATGAGTTCTCAGATCTCTTCCAGTTCCAAAAGCTTTTAAGTCCTATAAGTCATGCATTCATTCGTATAGCCTTCCATAAAGATCAGGTGCAATAATTTAGTTCCAAATACTTAACAAAATGATCCTGGTGTCACCCCAACATCACCTTTCACTTCCTCTCTGTTTTCACACTTTTTCTTGGTGTACCTTCTTCCTTTGAAAGGTTACCAGGTGTTGAACACTTGTTAAAATTGTTAGTGCCCAATTGAAACATTTTCCTTGATGCGATCAGAATAAATGAAAGGACATTTAAATAGGGAGAAATTGAAAGTGTGCAGCTGTCCAGATAATGTATTGTTGGCATGAAATATGAACTTATCCGTGGGATTCTCCAGAGCTATAGCCAATGAATGAAAAAGGTCTCCTTTAGTCATGTCTTGGTAATAAAACTCAAAATAATTCAAGATAGAAATTATTTAGCTCTGATTCTGTCTTCAAAATACCAAATTGATTTATTTCACATGAGACCATCTGAAAAAGCAGTGATATTAACACAACTTTCTCATATATTCCAATAATCTATGTAATTTAATTTATGAAGACAAGATTTGATATCTTTATGTTGCTATAGAACATTGTAGAGGTTTTTCTACTTTCTTCTTCCAAACTATAGGTTTTTCTTTACCATATATATTGGTCCCTGGAAAGAAGACAAAAATCCAAAATACAAGAAAACCATGTAAATTTTGTTGTCACCTAAGGTCTAGAATTTGTTTCCATGGCCTAATCTCATGCAAGCTTAATTGCTGAAACTGGAACTTGTGGTTTTTGAAGGCTAAACAGGAAATAAGGAACAGCCAGATACAATTATCAGAGATACAATGGGACCTTTAACAATTGATTACTATGAACTAAAAGGCAAGTTTGGGGTACAAGGGGAAGTGACATATGTGCTTCTGAGGACATGGAGGTACTATCTAACCTTCCTTCTGACTGTTCTGCTCATGTATCTTAGTTTGAGCTATTGTAGTAAAAAATCATAGACTTGGTGGCTTAAACAGCAATCATTATTTTGCACAGTTCATAAGTCCAAGATCAAGATGCCAGTCAATTTTGTTTCTGTTAAGAACCAGCATCATGTCTAGCAGATGATCGCCTTTACATCAGATACTTAGATGGCCTTTTTTTTATAACTATATGAATCCTTATCAGGAGGTCTTCCCCTCATAACCTAATCACCTCCCCAAGCCCCACCTTCTAATATCATCAAACTGGGCTCAGATTTCAATGTGTGAATCTGGGGGCCAAACAGTCTGTATCATTATGTCTATCAACAAAAATAAAACTCTGTTCTCTCTCAAACGGTCCAGAAAACCAAGGTATCAAACCAAAGGATTCTCTTGGAGGCTTGACTTTTCATGCCCTATGCATCAAAAACCATGCTCACCTGTTTTTGGGTTTTGTAGTCCTGGGGCTCAGAGGTGACTGCAGAGATACATTTCATGACTCAGAGGAGGCAACCAAGTTTTTAGTTCTGTAATTATGTAGAAGACAGTGTATAGTATAGTATAGTATAGTATAGTATAGTATAGTATAGACAGTGTATAGTGTATAGTGTATAGTATAAAGAGAAATAACTTTGCAAAAAGAAATACAAGTTTTCAAAATGTGTATTTCCATATAGGAGTTGTATAAACTTAGGTGGTAAAGTTTCTGAGCCCCCTTTGCTCATTTTGTAAGGCTATTGCAAAGATGTGTTGTTTTCATCTTTAGTGTGACTGAGTCCAGCCCACACAAAGCTATTAGAAAACTCCTGAGGCAGATATTGTCAGCAAACTACCTTGAGGACACAAGGTGGACAGTAAAGAAACAAAGAGTAGGCATTCTCTGAAGGCTCAGCTAAAATAAGGTTTCCTACTGAGAGTTGCTGAGCTATTCTGGAGAAAGCCAACTTTGGAAGTTGTATTAAGTACACAGACAGGACTTTAAGGGACAGCTATTTTGCTGCTTCTTTTTCCAAGGTGTACCCATATTAATGCATCTACCCATTCCAGTTTTTACGTCATTCCCTCATTTCATCATTTTAACCTGGATAGTTATGCACAGATCTGGAGCCAATGCCTCTTAAGATTGAAGAGACAACTCAGTCTTCTTCCAATAGGTTTGGTTTTGGAAGGTGGGGAGGAAGGGGTGAGGAACTCTGTGGCCAGGATAACCTGCTGAGTTTCCTTTCTCATTTCTAGGAGACACAGGACCATTTCTCTCTATCTTTCTTCTCTGATAAGTAATTATTCAAATTCAATAAAGAGTCTGCACTCTATTTAATTAACTCACAAATCAAAACTGATCCCAAACAAAGCGATCATATTCACAAGGTGATTTTTCAAAACCTCTTATATATCTTCATCTAATTATTAATCTAAGTAATATCAGTCAATTTCTAACACAGATGGTAGTATAAGAACAACATATTCCATCTGGACCAACCAGATGGGCAAATGGGATTAAAGTTATGCAGATAGAAATTATGAGCTTTAAGAAAAAAATTCCTGACTCTTTTTCTTTTTAAATGACAGCATAGTTCCCATCAATGATAATATCTGTCTTCTAATAAAAGAACACTACAATAGAGAAACCTAGTTCCTATTACTGAATTTGTTCCCAAATTTAAAGTTGTAAAAATTAATATTCTATTAGAAAAAAATGTTAATATAAGTTTAGGGACATGGCTATCTACATAAATATAGACATTTATTTAAGTTTAGGGGTATAAATATCTATGTAATTTGAAAGGTGTAGTTAAATTAAATTAGACATATTGGTGTTTATATGTTTAAGAGCATTGAATTTATTTAAATTAGGAGCATAGCTATCTATGTGAATTTATTTTTTTTTATTTTTTTTAAAGATTTTATTTATTTATTTGACAGACAAAGATCACAAGTAGGCAGAGAGGCAGGCAGAGAGAAAGAGGAGGAAGCAGGCTCCCCACTGAGCAGAGAGCCCGATGTGGGGCTCGATCCCAGGACCCTGAGATCATGACCTAAGCCGAAGGCAGAGGCTTTAACCCACTGAGCCACCTAGGTGTCCCTATCTATGTGAATTTAGAGGAGTAGCTACCTATATCAGCTTAAGACTGTGGATGGTTATGTAGGGCTGTAGACATAAAAGCTATTTAAGTTAAGAGTACAAATATCTACTTAAGTTACAGGTACAAATTCTGTATAAGTTAAGGAAATAGATAATGATGTAAGTTAGAAGCATAGATATTTATGTAAATGTTGGAATGCAGATATCTTTATAAGTTTAGAGATGTAGGTATCTATGCAAGAGTATGGGTACAGATGTCTAAATTAGCTGTGTAAAAATCTATTTAAACTAGAGTGTAGATGTCTATATAATTTCCATTCTATCTCTATAATTCATGAACAACATCTTTGACCACTGACTAAAAAGGTATAAGTTATTTTTATGTTTATTATCTAATCATATTAGGATCTCTGATAACAGACTTTCTTATGGGCTATGAACTGATTATCATTTCTCAAAAATTAATAGTTGGTCTTTCCAGCACAGACTTAATTTAGTGACAATTATGGTCTATTATTATGGACTTTATAATCAGACAGATCTAAGGTCAAGATTTTTTTCTGCATCACAATAGGTATGTAACTTGCTTAACTAATCAATCAATGAAAAATAGTTGGTTGAGGGGTGCTTGGGTGGCTCATTTTTGTTGAGGATCTGAGTCATTGATTTTGGCTCAGGTCATGGGATCAAGCCCTATGATAGACTCCACACTCAGTGGGGAGTCTGCTTCAGATTCTTTCTTTCTCTCCCTCTTCCTTTGCCCCTCCCCCACCCCTGCACTCCCACTTTCTCTCTCTCCAAAATAAATAAATAAATCTTTTTTAAAAATAAAGGAAAAAATGATTGATTTTAAAGATGAAATAGCATAATGTGAGAATTTCTAGTGGATTTTACGAGAATTATCTCACAGACTCTTAAATTGGTTTGGGATAAACATACCCCTGGTAGAACCTATGATCTCTGAGTTTCTCTTATGAAATTCACATATATATTTTGAAGATGGAGAGACATCCAGGTACACCAGAGACAGAACATAAATAATTACTAATAAGGAAGAACTAACAGAAGTTCCTTCAGTTCTTAGTAGGCAGGAGGCTAAGATGGCAAAAAGAGTGGGTCAAAAAGATGAGAAGTAAAAGTCATTCTTCTAAATAATTCAAACTCTTTTATCTCAAGTAGTGTCCCTGAGTTTTTACGTCATCTACAAGGTGATAGTAAAGATTATAGTAACTTACTGAGTTAAGACTTTACTAGACTTCTACAACAAAACAAAACAACAACAACAAAGAAACTTTAAAAAGCCAATATCACAATGGAGTGGGGGGACAGACTTTAGCCAGATATTTGGTGGTCTTGAGGTGGGCATAGGGGGAGAGGGCACAGATACCAATGCATTCATTGTGTCACCCTTGTAAAAGCGAATCTCCACATACAGTATCTTCTTTCATCTTCTTTCATCTGCTGTGATGAGACACAGCACATATTAATTTACCCATTTTGTGAATGAGAAATTAAGAATCACAGGAATTAAGTAACCAACCCCAGATTACACACCTAGTAAGTAGGAAAAGCAGAGAGGTAAAGCCAGCCAGTATGCCTCCAACTCCCAAGTTCTATATATAATATTTCAAAATCTGCTGAGCAATGTTTGTCTCCATGAAAAACTGTTCAAAATATTCTCTTGACTATATTGATTATTTTTTCTTCACTGGATACTTCTACTTGAAGCTGAGTTCTTGCAGATGTCCTAACAGATAGGCTAGGGTACATTTTCATAGGCCTGTTTTTTCCTATGGCATCTTTCTGCTTCTTAGATATATACAGTTCTATAGTCCACTGGAATAGATGCAGTAGACTTCTAATTCTCAGACTCATAATTCTAAATAGGACTTTGTGGCCAAGAAAGCATGCTCTCACTTTCCTCTTGTTCTGTCTATGTACCCATGTTATGATTTTCTATAGTATGCTATCTTGTCAAGGCTCAATAAACATTCCTCACAAAACAATTCTTAAATCCATTCTATTGGTTTGGGAACATTATTAAATCCATCAGGAATGAATGTGAATATAAGAATCATATAGGGATAAGTAATGTATTTTGTTTCATCAATGAAGGATCATGTAAGTTTTTGACCAAAATAACTGATTTACATAAGTCATCCTTTAACATTGCTTAAATATTAAATTCTATACTCTTTTTTTCATTTCCAATCTTGATTTTGGCTCTCAAGCTTTCTCTCATTTTTTAATGAAGCATTCCCTTATTTTATTAAATAAATTTGACATGTAACATTGTGTAAGTTTAAGGCATACAGTATGTTACTTTTATTCATTGTTTTATTACAATATAACAAGTTTCACTCACATTTTTATAATAAATCTCTTGTTTTCAGTTCTACCCCTTCCAAACTATACTCTAAATGGCTTTAATGGTGAGATTTTTGAAAGGCAAATGTTATATATCAGTTTCTCAGGCAATTCTTGAACATGTTTTGATTCCCTATAAGGTAAAATTGATATTATGTACATGACATTTATGCAGCATCCCTGATTGGCTTCTTCCCACTGTCCCCAAACATATTGTACTGAGGCGAGCTGTAGTTAATCACTACTTGCTTTCTCAAGTTTCCTTTCATTTAGACACTAACCCTAATGAATTTGGACACTCTTACCTTCTTTTTTTAATGTGAATAATTCTAACTCATGCCTTACCCCAGCTGTAATATTAATGGTAAAACCTGTTGACCCATAAACTTTGGGTTCCTTAGTTCTATATTGACTTAGTTCTATATCCTAGGGGATTTTTGTTCAGTTTTCCTTAGATCTGATGGGTGGACTCTGGGAGAAGCACACACATTAACTGGAAATTATTGAGAGAATACCATACCACTTGGTACATAGCTATTTCCCCAAGCCCTACAAGTGACTCACCATGACAACCTAGGCGTACACAGCCAAGTGAGAGAGAATATCATCTACTGCCCCAAGATATGTCACATTGCCCTCAAATCCAACTAAATGAAGCTTCCATGCCCTTCTTTTATGATACAACTGGTAGGCATTCTGTATGGTCCGTACCTGTGCCATACCATTATTATCAACCCTGTCTCTACCATAGCACTCAAGACACTTTAAGAAAAAAAAAAATGGGCTTTTTTGTTAATCTTCTCAAAGTAGCTTTAAGTACTCTGAAGAAAGTATATTTATCATATTTTATCAACAGCATCTAGAGACATGTATAGCAAAATTTGGTAATTAATGAATATTTTATTAGTGATTAAATGAATGAAAGAAAGAATGAATAAAATTTATGTGCAGTATAACTATCAAAGTACTGGCTCCACTGAAAAGCCCTTTGCCAAATGCAATCATACAAAGCTGCACAGAGCAAAATTGATGCCTATCCTAAAGCAGACATCTCACCATTTTTTTATTGTTGGGGGAAAAATATATGTATATATATATATATATATATGTGTGTGTGTGTGTGTGTGTGTGTGTGTATGCATATACATATATATGCATATACATGTACATATATATGTATATGTATACACACACACACACACACACACACACACACATATATATATACACATATATATATTTTTTAGGCAAATAAAATCTGAATTCCTAATTAGTTAAAATGGAAAAAAGAGTGCCTCATATCAGTCCTTCAAGTAGCCCCAGATATGTTGGAACAAACATTGAAATAATTTCCAAGTGAGGTCTTCTCTGCTTTGTCTCCAACCAGAGAAGAGGGTCGTGCACTGGGAGTACAGGCTGCCATTGATTTAAGGAAGACTATGTAAACTGGAGTGAGGCAAGGAAGTAAAATGTCACCAGACTTTCCATGCATTTTCAAGTTGTCGTTTTCTTGATGCAGCATTCACATGGATGCTCTAAACCTTCATTTATTTTATAATGCTCTGACAGAATTGATTCAGTTTCTGCTGCTTTTTAGTGTTTCTGCAGGAGATGAAAGCTTGGAGCTGCCTGTTCTGCCATTTTGCTGACATCACTCCAGACACCATTGTTACTATTTATGAAGTACACAACCACTGCTTTACACATCAGGGCTCCTTCATTATTATCATTATTATGGTTTGACAGTTGTATTATACTTTGTATTTACTAAGAAAATCAAAATCACTGGGAGACATTATTTCATATTATACACTGGTATCTATATACAATCTATTAAGATAATGTTTCAGAGAATTTGTGAAGAAATCTGCTGATAAAGAGAGATGACAGTATGAAACATGGCCCGTCATCTCAATTACCATAAGCCATTGATTATAGGTGAGTGACCATGTATGGTGCACACTAAGAAATACCTCCATGGAATTAAATCCTGCCAATTTTCAAAAGCAAAGCACAAAAATACTATAAGACCATGAAACAATACACACATCCTTGAGAATAAATAAATATAAGCTAAATTAAATATTTACCCACACACAAAAATATGATATTTAAATTATCCAAAGTATGACTACATAGTCAAAATGATCTATGAATATTTATTTGTTGCCCATTTTTGGAAACAAGTTGTTGTAGACAGAGCCATGCATAAGGAATTTCAGGATAGTCATTTCTATCTTGTTTCACAATTCCTTAGAAGGTGTCATGAAGAAAGTGTTAATTTGGAAGCTGTTTTTCCTTGATTTTCTTTAAGCCTCAAGAGGCCAGGGTTATTTCTATCTTGCACATTGCTAAACCACCAGAGTCATGCTGAGGCAAATCAAAGACATTTAAGGAATGTTTGTTGCATGAATTGATGGATGAATGAATAAAATGAAGACACTAAGGAGCTAAATTTTTGTCAAATTTTAACAATCACCTGTCTGCTGGAGTGACAGATTAGGATACAGAAGAGTCTCATCCTCAGAGCAAGGTTGCACGTGCCAGCCAATCTCAATGACTGCATTAACAGAAGGTAGTCATAATGTGTGAGTTGCAAAGAAGAGTTCAGAGACATCTCCCCTGAAGCAGGTGCAACTTCACCCAAGTGTGAAGACCCACTTAAAAATGGAAGACATTAGCAGAACAGGAAGAAATCCAGAGGCACTGCCACTTATACCTTAAGAAAACTGAAGGCTGGACAGGAGAACTACAGGACCTCACCCACTCCCCTGCCCTTACTGGCACTCTGGCGTTTCAATAACTGAAAAATGAATGTGGGGTAGGAAAGAAAATAAGAATCCCCCAAGACCTTCAAGAAGCCTATGACATCTTCCACATGCATTTCAAAGTCTACAGAGGCAGGGAAAATAATGGATGAGGCTGTACAACAAATATCTCCATGGTAGAAGAGCCTAGAAACCATATATAAATATATATGTGTTTCTACAATATAATTGAAGCACAAGCTATATATATATCAAGTTCTCTAAAATAATTATGAGAAAAATAATAAAATGTATAGTTAAAAATGTGGGTAACATGTTTGAAGAAATGGGACATTTCAGTGGAGACACAAAAATGAGAAGGGTCCAAATAGAAATTTTAAAAATGAAAATATAATATTATGAATAAATTATTTGTGTTTAATGGCAAACTGAAGACAGCAGAAGGAAGAAATAGTGACTATGAAGAGGGATAAAAGTATATTACAATAATACCCAACTGAAACAAAAAAGTACACACTGTGGAGCAAAATGGAACAGAAAATCTGAGATTTATGGTTTAATAACAAATAATATAAATGTGTGAAAGAGAAGGGAAATAATGCACAGTAACAAAATTTGAAGAGCTGTACTTTCCAAGATTGATTAAAGGAAATTCACACACAGATTCAAGAAGTTCTATGAACCTGAAAAGAATAAATGCAATAGAAAACCACACATAACCACACCATTATAAAAATGTTGTAAAACAAAAACACATATTAAAAGCTAAAGAGAAATAATACCAACTGCCTACAAGGAAACAATCACTTCTTATAAGAAACAAAGTTGGTTAGAAGGTAACCAAATAAAATACTGAAAGAATTTTATTTTCAAAACACTGAAAAAACTTTAAAACAGAATTTTGTATTCGCTTAAAATATTATTCAAAATTAAAGATAAATAAAATCATTATCATGTAGTTATAAAGTGAGAGAATAATTTTCAAGCTGACTTGTACAACACAAAATGTTAACAAAAAAAATTTTATGCAAAAAAATGATACCACCAAAAATCCAGATATTCAGGAAGAAATAAGGAACAAGAGAAACAATGAGTATATTGATAAATATGAAATGTCCTTTAATAGTTGTGGCTCTATATTTGAAAAAGATTATTGAGTAAGTAAGGTAAAAATAAGGTAAAAATAATAAAAAATGTAGTAGATATGTTTATAGTATAGATTTAGAAATAATATTTAAGGCAGTGAAAGACCTTGAAGGAGGTTAACAAGGTTACATTCACATAAGCATTTACATTGTCCATAAGGTAGTATGTTATTTAAAATCAGACTTTCGGGATGTCTGGGTGGCTCAGTTGGTTAAGCGGCTGCCTTGGGCTCAGGTCATGATCCCAGCATCCTGGGATCGAGTCCCACATTGGGCTCCTTGCTCGGCAGGGAGCCTGCTTCTCTCTCTGTCTCTGCCTGCCACTCTCTCTGCCTATGCTTGCTCTCACACTCTCTCTCTCTCTGACAAATAAATAAATAAAATCTTTAAAAAAAATAAAATCACACTTTCATAATTAGAAGGCAAGAATTATAATTTCTAGAGCAAAGCATAAAACACTAAGGCAAAAAGAGTAAAAAACTCAATTGAAAATATTAAAGTAGAATCATAAAATTCATCATTTACCCAAAACATGACAGGAAAAGAGGAGCAAAGAAACAGAAAACAAGATGCAAATATAAAATAAATGTGAATATGAGAAATGTAAATATAACTGCACCAATAATTGCATTAAGTGTGATTAGATCAAACACAAATTAAAAAGGCAGAGATTATCAACTGGATTAAAAATAATTAAAATAAAGAAGAAAATCAAAATAAAAAAATTAAAGACCAAACTATGAGCTCTTGACAAGAAGCAAAGTTTAAAGGCCTAGGTAAATGGAAATAAAAAAGATGATTAAAGTTCTATCGTACACACACACACGCACACATACGCAATAAATAACAAATAAAGATTTCAAGAAAACATGAGTTAAAAATGATTTTGTATTCCCACCAACAGTGTAAGAGCACCAACAGTGTGAGGGCATCCCCCTTTCTCCACATCCTCTCCAACACTTGTTTCCTGTCCTGTTGATTTTGGCCATTCTAACTGTTGTAAGGTGTTATCTCAATGTGATTTTGATTTGAATTTCCCTGATGGCTAGTGATGATGAACATTTTCTCATGTGTTTGTTAGCCATTTGTATGTCTTCTTTAGAGACACGTCTGTTCATGTCTTCTGCCCATTTTTTGACATGATTATCTGTCTTCTGTGTGTTGAGTTTGATGAGTTCTTTACAGATCTTGGATATCAGCCCTTTGTCTGTAGTGTCAATTGCAAATATCTTCTCCCATTCTGTGGATTGCCTCTTTGTTTTGTTGACTGTTTCCTTTGCTGTGCAGAAGCTTTTGGTCTTGATGAAGTCCTAACAGTTCATTTTGGCTTTTGTTTCATTTGCCTTTGGACATGTCTTGAAAGGAGTTGTTGTGGCTGATGTCGAAGAGGTTACTGCCTATGTTCTCCTCTAGGATTTTGATAGATTCCTGCCTCACATTGAGGTCTTTCATCCATTTCCAGTTTATCTTTGTGTCTGGTGTGGGAGAATGGTTGAATTTTATTCTTCTACACATAGCTATCCAATTTTCCCAGAACCATTTATTGAAGAGACTTTTATCCACTGTATTTTCTTTCCTTCTTTGTTGAAGATTATTTGTCCATAGTGTTGGGGGTCCATATCTGGACACTTTACTCTGTTCCATTGGTCTATGTGTCTGTTTTTGTGGGTATTAAGGGGGATACATATTGCATGGGGCACTGAGTGTGGTGCATAAACTTGGACACTGCCATAACAACAACTATATATATAATATTTTATATATATGTATATATAAAATAATAAATTATATATAAAAATATATATGCAAAATAAATTACACACACATATATTAATTTAACCTAAAACATAAAATTAGAATTTATTTGAAATTATATATCGTTCTGATTATTTTTGTCATGCAAATGCTCTTATTAAAATAAAACAACTGCCACCTCAGTGGCTCAGTAAGTTAAGCTGCAGCCTTCTGCTCAGGTCATGATCCCAGGGTCCTGGGATTGACCCCCTCATCCGGGTTCTCTGCTCAGCAGGGAGTCTGCTTCTCCCTCTCCCTCTACCCCTCACCTCTGCTTGTGCACAAGCTCTCTCTCTCAAATAAATAAAACAAATCTTAAAAAAAATAATAAAACAACTTTCTCACTAGTTACCAGTGGCAACCAATAGTAATTAATAATAGAACTAATTAAACAAATAATACATGTTTAATATGAAAAACATAAAAATGTATGTTTAATATGAAAACCAAAAAATTTCACATATTATTCTTTTTTCCTTCAACACTTAACACTTATTTCATTTATGTTGTTAACCCTTCATCAAGTATTTACATTTTATATGCTATATTATTATACATTCTTAAGCTACAAAAACATTTGAATTTTTAAAGGGGAAATAATTATAATTATACTTATAATTATAATAGGACTAAGTAAACTATTATCATGTCATGTGCATTGAAGGAAAAATGAAAAATGGAACTTTACCTTATTTCACAGCACATGTAAAATTCAACTCTAGGTGAATTTGAATCCAAATATGAAAGGCCAAACAATGAAGCTTTAAAAAGTTATATTTCCCTGACTATCAAGGAGGGAAACACACTTAAATAGGAGTCCAAAAATATAAACAAATTAGACTGAATGGAGATTAGGAAATCTGCCCATTAAAGGATTAAGAGTGAAAAAAAGACAACAATGAAAATGGAAGTAAATAAAGATGTGTGCAATGATGCTCACAGCTCTGCTATTTATTTTGGCCAGAAACTAGCAATAAATTGAATATCCATCCATAGTAGAATGAATAAGAAATTTGTGACTATTGATAAATTGAATGTTATACAATATTGAAAATAAATTTGTTATGCTATGCAGAAGCTTTTGATTTTGATGAAGTCCAGTTTTGCCAGCACCATTTATTGAAGAGACTGTCTTTTTTCCACTGTATATTTTTTCCTGCTTTGTCAAAGATTATGAGGACCTTATATGTAAATTCTAATTTCATTGAAATTTTATTCAAACAAAGGATTATAGGCTGATTTAAAAATTCTGTACTTCTGCACAGCAAAGGATACAGTCAAGAAAACAAAGAGGCAACCCACGGAATGGGAGAAGATATTTGCAAATGACAGTACAGACAAAAGATTGATATCCAGGATCTATAAAGAACCCCTCAAACTCAACACACACAAATCAGATAATCATATCAAAAAAATGGGCAGAAGATATGAACAGACACTTCTCCAATGAAGACATACAAATGGCTATCAGACACATGAAAAAATGTTCATCATCGCTAGCCATCAGGGAGATTCAAATTAAAACCACATTGAGATATCACCTTACACCAGTTAGAATGGCCAAAATTAGCAAGACAGGAAACAACATGTGTTGGAGGGGATGTGGAGAAAGGGGAACCCTCTTACACTGTTGGTGGGAATGCAAGTTGGCGCAGCCTCTTTGGAAAACAGTGTGGAGATTCCTCAAGAAATTAAAAATAGAGCTTCCCTATGACCCTGCAATTGCACTACTGTGTATTTACCCCAAAGATACAGATGTATTGAAAAGCAGGGCCATCTGTACCCCAATGTTTATAGCAGCAATGGCCATGGTCACCAAAGTGTGGAAAGAACCAAGATGCCCTTCAATGGATGAAAGGATAAGGAAGATGTGGTCCATATACACTATGGAGTATTATGCCTCCATCAGAAAGGATGAATACCCAACTTTTGTAGCAACATGGACAGGACTGGAAGAGATTATGCTGAGTGAAATAAGTCAAGCAGAGAGAGTCAATTATCATATGGTTTCACTTATTTGTGGGGCATAACAAATAGCATGGAGGACATGGGGAGTTAGGAGAAGGGAGTTGGGGGAAATTGGAACGGGAGGTGAACAATGAGTGACTATGAACTCTGAAAAACAATCTGAAGAGTTTGAGGAGGTGGGGGGGTGGGAGGTTGGGGGAACCAGGTGATGGGTATTAAAGAGGGCATGTATTACATGGAGCACTGGGTGTGGTACAAAAACAATGAATACTGTTATGCTGAAAATAAATTTTAAAAAATGTTTAAAAAAAACTGGGAAACTGAAAAAAAAAAACAATATTGACAAAGAAGAAAACATAGGAGTAAATATTCATGACCTTGGATTTGGCAATGGATTCTTATATACGATGCCAAAAACATGGCAACAAAGGGAAAAATAGATAAAATCAACATTATCCAAATTAAAAAAAAAAAAGCTTTGATTTATCAAGCAATGTTATCAAGAAAGTAAGAAGACAGCCTACAGAGTGGGAAAATATTTTTAAATATTATACATATTTATTTTAAATATTATATGTGTGTGTATGTATGTGCATATATATATACATATATATATATATATATAGTTTAATATCCAAAACACATAAAGAACTTCTAAAATTCAGCAAGACAAGGAAAATAGGCCAATTAAAAATGGTCAAAGATGGGGCGCCTGGGTGGCTCAGTGGGTTAAGCCGCTGCCTTTGGCTCAGGTCATGATTTCAGAGTCCTGGGATCGAGTCCCGCATCGGGCTCTCTGCTCGACAGGGAGCCTGCTTCTCTCTCTCTCTCTCTCTCTCTCTCCACCTGCCTGCCTCTCTGTCTACTTGTGATCTCTCTCTGTCAAATAAATAATAAATAAAAAATCTTTAAAAAAAAAATGGTCAAAGAACTTGAATAGACATTTCTGCTAAGAAGATATACAAATGGCCAGAGCACTTCGCATCAAGTAGGATGGCTAGTTTTAAAAGAGATAAAGAGAGAGTAGAATCCCTGTACATTGCTGGAAGGAATCACCTGTTGGGGAAATAATTTGGGGATTCCTCAAAAAGTTAAATGTAGAATTACCATATGACCCATCAATTCCCCTTTAGTTGTGTGTCCAAGTGAATGTAAAGCTCGCATCCAAAAAAACACAGGCACATGCACATTCATAGAGGCACTATTTATGATAGGCAAAGATGAAAATAGTCCAAATGTATATCAATCTATGAATGTTTAAACAAAATATATATACATAAATGGAATATTATTTAACTTTAAAAAGGATGATGTACTGATATATGCTACTACTTCGATGAACCTTAAAAAATTACACTAACTGAAAGAAGCCAAACACAAAACGTTATACATTCCACACACAAATTTTAACACTAGTTCATCAATAGCATTTTTAAAATTTTATTTATTTGATAGAGAGAAAGTAAGAGGGATATGTGAATTACCATTTAAAAACATGTTATTGAATTACTAGCTTGATTTTTTCTACTATTATTTTTTTTTCTATTGAGTTCCTTGATACATAAACATGGAACTTACTAGGTTTTTAATATCTCTCACTTATGTTGTGTGCTTTTGTGTGCAGAAATTTAAACATCTATTTTTAGATTTATTTTCAGTCTAAATTTTTTGACGTTATAGTAGAGGATAACTTTTTTTTTCATTTGCAGTTGCTTACATACAAAAGGTGAAAATTTTTATATTAACCTTTTATTAATAATTGTGCTACATTAACTCATTAGTTTCAAGATATTATCTGTATATTATTTTGCCTTTTATGTATGTACCTTTATGCATTGTGTTAACAGTTGCAGTTATTTTTAAGAGAAAAATATTAACTAATGTTTCTAAATATCATTGGCAAATTATTTCTAAATATATCAAAAGAGGATTGCAATTAATGATGATAAAAAAGTCATTACAAAAAGCACATTTAAAAAATAATAAAAGTATGAATAATTTGTGAGCAAAATACCATTTACATCAGGCATGTGCAAATATTTCTACTACTGGCATCTAAGAGACAGCACTATTAAACAACCATGTAAATGAGGAAAGAAATTTTAAAAATGAGGGAAGGAAACTTGAGTGTAATCAGGAGATTAACTCGATTATATTTCCAACATGACATTCTGCTACCATGTAATTTTTAAATGTGATGAGTTCAGGAAGTCCTCTGTGTGTTACTTAAAGCAACTTAAAAATACATTTTATTTATTTTTTTTGAAGGAAATCCTGAATAGCAAAAATAAGCATCTTGCTCTAGTCAACAACAGGTTTTTTTGTTTTGTTATGTTTTGTTTTGTTTTCCCTGGAAGCTTATTTATTTTCCAAAAAATAAATGACTCCATAGTATAAATTAAGGTAAAAATTTCCTCCAACCTTTGCTTTGCAATCACTTTCATTGATAACACCACAAGAGATCCGCCTTACTTAGAATTTTAGACAATTCAGAAGAATTTTTATCAATGTTTTAGGTCTTTCTCTCTTTCTCCATATCCACTGGCATTCTTGATAAATGAGAAATCAGAAAGAAGTTGAGCCCATGTTTATTGCACTATAATGATTTATTTTATTTTGTTTATTTATTTGACAGAGAGAGATAGAGAGAGTGAGAGAGAGAGAGAGAGCATGAGAGCAGAGAAGGTCAGAGGGAGAAGCAGACTCCCTGCAGAGCTGGGAGCCTGATGCGGGATTCTCATGGGACTCTGGGATTATGACCTATGCCGAAGGCAGGTCTCTTAACAAACTCAGCCACCCAGCTGCCCTGTATCATAATGTTTTTGATAAAATTGGTTTAATATAAGAAAGAAGTAATCCCATATTTTAGAAAGCCAGATATTGCTGATAAGTTGAGATTGCTGAGTGGAAATATCACATCCATTGTGAATTATCCTGAAGGGTGTGGAATCTTCAATCTGAAACCCTCACTGGAATGACTAATCCTCATCTGAACCAGTATATGTAGCCATGGCCCCCTTGGTATAGCCCCCACACTTGGCACTTACTTGTATTTACATGCCT